>NC_084739.1:68439006-68486506 GCF_033978785.1 Entelurus aequoreus
GGAAACTCTGGACCAAAGAGGAAAAGAACCATCCGGATTGTTCTAGGGTGAAAGTGTAAAAGGCAGCATGTGTGATGGTATGGGGGTGTATTAGTGGCCAAGACATGGGTAACTTACACATCTGTGAAGGCACCATTAATGCTGAAAGGTACATACAGCTTTTAGAGCAACATATGTTGTTATCATGGACGCCCCTGCTTATTTCAGCAAAACGATGCCAAGCCAGGTGTTACAACAGCGTGGCTTCATAGTAAAAGAGTGTGGGTACTAGACTGGCCTGCCTGTAGTCCAGACATTGAAAATGTGTGAAGGCTAAAATATGAGAAGGGAGACTGTTGAACAACTTAAGCTGTACATCATGCAAGAATGGGAAAGAATTCCACTTCAAAAATGTGTCTCCTCAGTTCCCAAACCTTTACTGAGTGTTGTTAAAAGGAAAGGCCATGTAACACACTGGTAAAAATGCCTTCTTTGCAATGTGTTGCTGCCATTAAATTCAAAATTAATGATTATCTGCAAAAAAAAAAAGTTTCTCAGTGTGAACATGAAATATCTTGTCTTTGCAGTCTATTCAACTGAATATAATTGAAAAGGATTCAACCTCCGGGCTGATGATTCTAGCTTGTCCTGAAGAATTTGGAGCTAATCCTCCTTTTTCATTGTCCCATTTAAAGCAGCAGTTCCATTGGCAGCAAAACAGGCCCAGAGCATAATACTACCACCACCATGCTTGACGGTAGGCATGGTGTTCCTGGGATTAAAGGCCTCACCAAACATATTGCTGGGTATTGTGGCCAAACAGCTCCATTTTTGTTTCATCTGACCACAGAACTTTCCTCCAGAAGGTCTTATCTTTGTCCGTGTGATGTCACATGATCTTCAGAATGTATTTGTTCTCCAGTAATTAAAATGTGAATGTCAATGAGAAGTTGTGATCTTATGCAACAGGTGGTAATCTCGGTGTAGGTGTGCCCTCCAGTCGGTGGTGTGTAGGAATGAAAGCAGGTGAACACGAGCAGCAGCTTGCGGGCAGCAGATGGGCGTGATTATTTTTGGCACTGCCAGCCAATCACAATCAAGTGTTTTTCACAACGTGCGTCCAAATAGTTTTGGTAAACGACCAACAAGCGCCGACCACCGAGTACAAAACTGGGATTTGATGTGAGCTTTATTGGAATACTTCAGGCTAATGTGTCCACATCCTTGGCTGCTGGCGCATTCACAATGTATAATTATATATATATATATAAATATATATATATATATATATATATATATATATATATATATATATATATATATATATATATGTGTGGGGAAAAAATCACAAGACTATTTCATCTCTACAGGCCTGTTTCATGAGGGGTTTTCCTCAATCCTCAGGAGATTTGCCCCTCCTGAGGATTGAGGAAAACCCCTCATGAAACAGGCCTGTAGAGATGAAATAGTCTTGTGATTTTTTCCCACACATACATATATATATATATATATATATATATATATATATATATATATATATATATATATATATATATATATATATATATATATATATATATATATATATATATATATATATATATATATATATATAAAAAAAAATATATATATATATATATATATATATGTAGGCAATATGTATACATATTACCTACATATTACCTACAAATAACCTACAGTAGTGAGAATGTATAATGATATTACCTATACATTACCTACATATTGCCTATATATTACCTACATATTACCTAAATATTACCTACATATTACCTACATATTACCTACATATCACCTACATATTACCTACATATTGCCTACATATTACCTACATATTACCTAAAGTACATATTACCTATATATTACCTACATATTACCTACATATTACCTATATATTACCTACATATTACCTACATATTACCTACATATAACCTATATAATACCTATATATTACCTACATATTACTTACATATTACCTACAGTAGTGAGAATGTATAAGTATATTACTTACATATTACCTACATATTACCTACATATTACCTACGCATTACCTACTTATTACCTACATATTACCTACATATTACCTACATATTACCTATATATTACCTACATATTACCTACATGTTACCTATATATTACGTTCATATTACCTACATATTACCTATATATTACCTACATATTACCTATATATTACCTACATATTACCTACATATTACCTACATATTACCTATATATTACCTACATATTACCTATATATTACCTATATATTACCTACAGTAGTGAGAATGTATAAGTATATTACTTACATATTACCTACATACTACCTACACATTACCAACATATTACCTATATATTATATTAGACTGACACACCTTCCACCATGGACTGACACACCCTCCACCATGGACTGACACACCCTCCACCATGGACTGACACACCCTCCACCATGGACTGACACACCCTCCACCATGGACTGACACACCCTCCACCATGGACTGACACACCTTCCACCATGGACTGACACACCCTCCACCATGGACTGGCACACCCTCCACCATGGACTGACACACCTTCCACCATGGACTGACACACCCTCCACCATGGACTGACACACCCTCCACCATGGACTGGCACACCCTCCACCATGGACTGACACACCTTCCACCATGGACTGACACACCCTCCACCATGGACTGACATACCCTCCACCATGGACTGACACACCCTCCACCATGGACTGACACACCCTCCACCATGGACTGACACACCCTCCACCATGGACTGACACACCCTCCACCATGGACTGACACACCCTCCACCATAGACTGACACACCCTCCACCATGGACTGACACACCCTCCACCATGGACTGACACACCCTCCTCCATGGACTGACACATCCTCCGCCATGGACTGACACACCCTCCATCATGGACTGACACACCCTCCATCATGGACTGACACACCCTCCTCCATGGACTGACACACCCTCCACCATGGACTGACACACCCTCCACCATGAACTGACACACCCTCCACCATGGACTGACACACCCTCCACCATGGACTGACACACCTTCCACCATGGACTGACACACCCTCCTCCATGGACTGGCACACCCTCCACCATGGACTGACACACCCTCCACCATGGACTGACACACCCTCCACCATGGACTGACACACCCTCCACCATGGACTGACACACCCTCCACCATGGACTGACACACCCTCCACCATGGACTGACACACCTTCCACCATGGACTGACACACCCTCCTCCATGGACTGGCACACCCTCCACCATGGACTGACACACCCTCCATCATGGACTGACACACCCTCCTCCATGGTCTGACACACCCTCCACCATGGACTGACACACCCTCCACCATGAACTGACACACCCTCCACCATGGACTGACACACCCTCCACCATGGACTGATACACCTTCCACCATGGACTGACAAACCCTCCTCCATGGACTGGCACACCCTCCACCATGGACTGACACACCCTCCACCATGGACTGACACACCCTCCACCATGGACTGACACACCCTCCACCATGGACTGACACACCTTCCACCATGGACTGACACACCCTCTTCCATGGACTGACACACCCTCCACCATAGACTGACACACCTTCCACCATGGACTGACACACCCTCCACCATGGACTGACACACCCTCTTCCATGGACTGACACATCCTCCACCATAGACTGACACACCTTCCACCATGGACTGACACACCCTCCACCATGGACTGACACACCCTCTTCCATGGACTGACACATCCTCCGCCATGGACTGACACACCCTCCACCATGGACTGACACACCCTCCACCATGAACTGACACACCCTCCACCATGGACTGACACACCTTCCACCATGGACTGACACACCTTCCACCATGGACTGACACACCTTCCACCATGGACTGACACACCCTCCTCCATGGACTGGCACACCCTCCACCATGGACTGACACACCCTCCACCATGGACTGACACACCTTCCACCATGGACTGACACACCCTCCTCCATGGACTTACACACCCTCCACCATGGACTGACACACCCTCCACCATGAACTGACACACCTTCCACCATGGACTGACACACCCTCCACCATGGACTGACACACCCTCCACCATGGACTGACACACCTTCCACCATGGACTGACACACCCTCTTCCATGGACTGACACACCCTCCACCATAGACTGACACACCTTCCACCATGGACTGACACACCCTCCACCATGGACTGACACACCCTCTTCCATGGACTGACACATCCTCCACCATAGACTGACACACCTTCCACCATGGACTGACACACCCTCCACCATGGACTGACACACCCTCTTCCATGGACTGACACATCCTCCGCCATGGACTGACACACCCTCCACCATGGACTGACACACCCTCCACCATGGACTGACACACCCTCCACCATGAACTGACACACCCTCCACCATGGACTGACACACCCTCCACCATGGACTGACACACCTTCCACCATGGACTGACACACCTTCCACCATGGACTGACACACCCTCCTCCATGGACTGGCACACCCTCCACCATGGACTGACACACCCTCCACCATGGACTGACACACCTTCCACCATGGACTGACACACCCTCCTCCATGGACTTACACACCCTCCACCATGGACTGACACACCTTCCACCATGGACTGACACACCTTCCACCATGGACTGACACACCCTCCTCCATGGACTGGCACACCCTCCACCATGGACTGACACACCCTCCACCATGGACTGACACACCTTCCACCATGGACTGACACACCCTCCTCCATGGACTTACACACCCTCCACCATGGACTGACACACCCTCCACCATGAACTGACACACCTTCCACCATGGACTGACACACCCTCCTCCATGGACTGACACACCCTCCACCATGGACTGACACACCCTCCACCATGAACTGACACACCCTCCACCATCCACTACTTACTTGCCCGCCATCCACCTAATGGCCACCCCTGGTTTAGACTGTCAAAGAAAGTCCGATCCGTCACTTGAGGGCAAAACAATCCGATGTGGTGTGTCCACTCGTTGACTTATTACCGTGTCTCTGCAGGACCCACCACACTGGCTGGGTTGTCATTGCCTGGGACTCTAGCACACGAGGGGGCAAACAAGCGAACTCCTCGCAGGGAGTCAGGTGAGAATCACTGGTAAAGTCGTTGTTTACCTTTTCTGTCTTACCTTTTCTGGCTTGTGAAAGCTGCTCATTAGCAGGCTGTCATTTAAAAGCAATAGTTGCAAGATATTGAACCTCCTGCTGCTGCTGCGAGGCTCGTCAGCTTATCGGCCGCAACACATCACCGGTGCATCACCCGCGAGGTCCGCGGCAAAAACTGATGTGTCTTTGACTCCGCCCTTCCCACGAACATGATGATGAAATCCTCCCGAAGCGAGGCTGCAGGCCTCTCGGGACAATACTAGACCTCTTAATGGCTCACAGCTCGCTCCTTTTTTAAAGATCATTACGTCGGAGTTATTGCTCGGCATCTGTCCCGCTCTCTCCTCACGTCGGACAACAAGTCTCAAGTTGCAACACCCGGAGAGAAGAAGGCAGCCAAGTTAACTCTCAAAACCAGAGCAGTAAAAATGTCTGCAATTAGCAGACTGAAATAGACTCCACTTATGTACAATATGTAATATGTACAATATACACACTGCAAGTATATATATAATGTAGTAACAGACACCTTCATAACAATATGTAATATGTACAATATACACACTGCAAGTATATATATAATGTAGCAACAGACACCTTCATAACAATATGTAATATGTACAATATACACACTGCAAGTATATATATAATGTAGTAACAGACACCTTCATAACAATATGTAAAATGTACAATATACACAATGCAAGTATATATATAATGTAGTAACAGACACCTTCATAACAATATGTAAAATGTACAATATACACAATGCAAGTATATATATAATGTAGTAACAGACACCTTCATAACAATATGTAATATGTACAATATACACAATGCAAGTATATATATAATGTAGTAACAGACACCTTCATAACAATATGTAATATGTACAATATACACACTGCAAGTATATATATATATATAATGTAGTAACAGACACCTTCATAACAATATGTAATATGTACAATATACACACTGCAAGTATATATATAATGTAGTAACAGACACCTTCATAACAACATGTAATATGTACAATACACACTGCAAGTATATATATTATGTAGTAACAGACACCTTCATAACAATATGTAATATGTACAATATACACACTGCAAGTATATATATATAATGTAGTAACAGACACCTTCATAAAAATATGTAATATGTACAATATACACACTGCAAGTATATATATAATGTAGTAACAGACACCTTCATAACAATATGTAATATGTACAATATACACACTGCAAGTATATATATAATGTAGTAACAGACACCTTCATAACAATATGTAATATGTACAATATACACACTGCAAGTATATATATATATATATATATATATATATATATATATATATATATATATATATATATATATATATATATATATATATATATATATATATATATATATAAAATGTAGTAACAGACACCTTCATAACAATATGTAATATGTACAATATACACACTGCAAGTATATATATAATGTAGTAACAGACACCTTCATAACAACATGTAATATGTACAATATACACACTGCAAGTATATATATTATGTAGTAACAGACACCTTCATAACAATATGTAATGTGTACAATATACACACTGCAAGTATATATATAATGTAGTAACAGACACCTTCATAACAATATGTAATATGTACAATATACACACTGCAAGTATATATATAATGTAGTAGCAGACACCTTCATAACAATATGTAATATGTACAATATACACACTTCAAGTATATATATAATGTAGTAACAGACACCTTCATAACAATATGCAATATGTACAATATACACACTGCAAGTATATATATATATAATGTAGTAACAGACACCTTCATAACAATATGTAATATGTACAATATACACACTGCAAGTATATATATAATGTAGTAACAGACACCTTCATAGCAATATGTAATATGTACAATATACACACTTCAAGTATATATATATATGTATATATAATAATAACAGCATTCACACACAATTTCTCCCAGAATTACATATTCAGTTTTTTTGGGTATAATATTTTGATCTGGAATGTTTTAATTGTATCTTTCCAATATGTTGCTGGCCAATAAAAAACCCAAGCTGTGGCACGCTGGCCGCACTTTGGACACCATTGATCTACAGCATAAATACATCCTTTTAAATGTGTGTTTTTTTATTACTTCATGAGCGCATTCTGGACGTGAAATTCCATCCATCCATGATAACGTTGCTTGGATGCTCCAAAAGCTGTATGTACCTTTCAGCATTAATGGTGCCTTCACAGATGTGTAAGTTACCAATGCCTTGACCACTAATACACCCCCATACCATCACACATGCTGACTTTGACACTTTCACCCTAGAACAGTCGGTGGACACAATGTCCACCGTTTCCAAAAACCATTTGAAATGTGGACTCATCAGAACCACAGAACACTTTTCCACTTTGCATCAGTCCATCTTAGATGAGCTCGGGGCCCCAGCGAAGCCGGCGGCGTTTCTGGGTGTTGTTGATAAATGGCTGTGGCTTTGCATGGTAGAGTTTTAACTTGCACTTACAGATGTAGCGACCGACTGTAGTTACTGACAGTGGTTTTCTGAGCCCGTGTGGTGATATCCTTTACACACCGATGTGGGTTTTTGATGCAGTAGCGCCTGAGGGATCCAAGGTGTGTAATATCATGGCTTACGTGCAGGGATTTCTCCACATTCTCTGAACCTTTTGACGATATCACGGAGCGTAGATGGTGAAATCCCTAAATTCCTGGTTGAGAAATGTTGTTGTTCAACAATTTGCTCAGGCATTTGTCGACAAAGTGGTGACCCTCGCCCCCGTCCTTGTTCGTGAACGACTGGAAGCTGCTTTTATACCCAATCATGGCACCCACCCGTTCCCAATTCGCCCGCTCACCTGTGGGACGTTCCGAATAAGTCTTTGACGAGCATTCCTCCACTTTCTCACTCTTTTTTGCCACTTGTGACAGCTTTTTTGCATCAAATCCCAAATGAGCTAATATTTGCCAAAAAAATAACAAAGTTTCTCAGTGTGAACATGAAATATCTCGTCTTTGCAGTCTATTCAATTGAATGTATTTGATTCCGGGGTTTTGTATGTAGAATTAAAAAAGGCAATAGCGTGAAGCAGGACTCCTAGATTGATATTGGAACAGACTATTTCCAGCTGTCAGTATCAACTCTTCAAGACAAATGAAGTTCCGCGTGTAGCGCCATAATTAATTGAACACATTTACGTATTCATATTCCTGGTGCAGCCCACCACTTTTATCCTCCTCCTGAGTGTGTTGCTGAATAAACATCCAGCGCGGCGGCGGGCCGTAAAGTCGCCATGAAGGACGGACAGATGGCGCTGAAGTCTTCTTTTATCGTCCAGCAGGGGGCTTAAAGGTCAGGAGGAACAAAGTGGAGCCAAACGAGAGGTTTATGTGACGGTGGCACCCGAGTGCTTTGACCATGAAGATAACAGCCTTTTAGCCAGCGGGGACAACCTGAATGTTCTGAACTCCTGTTTCCAAGACGAATTGTGTTCAATGCAACAACAACAAAAAAAGTCAAGTAGTACGGTGTGTTTTTATTTGAAAAGAGATACGGTTTGATTTCAGAACGATCAAGTGGTAATAAAAAAAAATAGATTGATGGGTAAAAACATGGGCCAAAAAAAGTTGCGAGTGCCAGCACTTTGACGGGAAAAGCATTATCGTAAGTTAAGTTCAAGTACCAAGGATGGTCTCACACACGCACTACGTGTGGCCAAATTTTGCATTTTGCAAAAATTTGCAATCTGCATTTGACCCATCACACTTGATCACCCCCTGGGAGGTGAGGGGAGTAGTGAGCAGCAGCGGTGGCCTCGCCCGGGAATCATTTTTGGGTGATTCAACCCCCAATTCCAACCCTTGATGCTGAGTGCCAAGCAGGGAGGTAATGGCTCCCATTTTTATAGTCTTTGGTATGACTCGGCCGGGGTTTGAACCCACGACCTACCCATCTCTGGGCGGACACTCTAACCACGAGGTCTGCCCTCACCAGCAAGTGTTATGATAAATGTTCAATTATTCACTTCAGTCATCATTTATGTGTATTTTACGTATTTTTGTGCGTGCAAAACTACAATCACGTTCTATAAAATGTGTATTGTGTTCATATTAGTACATTTATAGGATTGACATTTTTTTTCTGCTTCACTTTTTGTACAATTTAGTCTTCAAAAGGCCAAAAAAAGTTGCGAGTGCCAGCACTTTGATGGAAAAAAGCATTATCGTAAGTCTGCCCTCACCAACAAGTGTTATGATAAATGTTCCATTATTCACTTCAGTCATCATTTATGTGTATTTTACGTATTTCTGTGCGTGCGAAACTACAATTATGTTCTATAAAATGTGTATTGTGTTCATATAAGTACATTTATAGGATCGACATTTTTTTTCTGCTTCACTTTTTGTACAATTTAGTCTTCAAGAGGCCAAAAAAAGTTGCGAGTGCCAGCACTTTGATGGAAAAAAGCATTATCGTAAGTCTGCCCTCACCAACAAGTGTTATGATAAATGTTCCATTATTCACTTCAGTCATCATTTATGTGTATTTTACGTATTTCTGTGCGTGCGAAACTACAATTATGTTCTATAAAATGTGTATTGTGTTCATATTAGTACATTTATAGGATTGACATTTTTTTTCTGCTTCACTTTTTGTACAATTTAGTCTTCAAAGGGCCAAAAAAAGTTGCGAGTGCCAGCACTTTGATGGAAAAAAGCATTATCGTAAGTCTGCCCTCACCAACAAGTGTTATGATAAATGTTCCATTATTCACTTCATTCATCATTTATGTGTATTTTATGTATTTTTGTGCGTGCAAAACTACAATTATGTTCTATAAAATGTGTATTGTGTTCATATTAGTACATTTATAGGATTGAAAAAAAAATTCTGCTTCAGTTTTTGTACAATTTAGTCTTCAAAGGGCCAAAAAAAGTTGTGAGTGCCAGCACTTTGATGGAAAAAAGCATTATCGTAAGTCTGCCCTCACCAACAAGTGTTATGATAAATGTTCCATTATTCACTTCATTCATCATTTATGTGTATTTTACGTATTTCTCTGCGTGCGAAACTACAATCATGTTCTATAAAATGTGTATTGTGTTCATATTAGTACATTTATAGGATTGACATTTTTTTTCTGCTTCACTTTTTGTACAATTTAGTCTTCAAAGGGCCAAAAAAAGTTGCGAGTGCCAGCACTTTGATGGAAAAAAGCATTATCGTAAGTCTGCCCTCACCAACAAGTGTTATGATAAATGTTCCATTATTCACTTCATTCATCATTTATGTGTATTTTACGTATTTTTGTGCGTGCAAAACTACAATTATGTTCTATAAAATGTGTATTGTGTTCATATTAGTACATTTATAGGATTGACATTTTTTTTCTGCTTCACTTTTTGTACAATTTAGTCTTCAAAGGGCCAAAAAAAGTTGCGAGTGCCAGCACTTTGATGGAAAAAAGCATTATCGTAAGTCTGCCCTCACCAACAAGTGTTACGATAAATGTTCCATTATTCACTTCAGTCATCATTTATGTGTATTTTACGTATTTTTGTGCGTGCAAAACTACAATCACGTTCTATAAAATGTGTATTGTGTTCATATTAGTACATTTAAAAGATTTACATTTTTTTTCTGCTTCACTTTTTGTACAATTTAGTCTTCAAAAGGCCAAAAAAAGTTGCGAGTTCCAGCACTTTGATGGAAAAAAGCATTATCGTAAGTCTGCCCTCACCAACAAGTGTTATGATAAATGTTCAATTATTCACTTCATTCATCATTTATGTGTATTTTACGTATTTCTGTGCGTGCAAAACTACAATCATGTTCTATAAAATGTGTATTGTGTTCATATTAGTACATTTATAGGATTGACATTTTTTTTCTGCTTCACTTTTTGTACAATTTAGTCTTCAAAGGGCCAAAAAAAGTTGCGAGTGCCAGCACTTTGATGGAAAAAAGCATTATCGTAAGTCTGCCCTTACCAACAAGTGTTATGATAAATGTTCCATTATTCACTTCAGTCATCATTTATGTGTATTTTACGTACTTTTGTGCGTGCAAAACTACAATTATGTTCTATAAAATGTGTATTGTGTTCATATTAGTACATTTATAGGATTGAATTTTTTTTCTGCTTCACTTTTTGTACAATTTAGTCTTCAAAAGGCCAAAAAAAGTTGCGAGTGCCAGCACTTTGATGGAAAAAAGCATTATCGTAAGTCTGCCCTCACCAACAAGTGTTATGATAAATGTTCCATTATTCACTTCATTCAACATTTTTGTGTATTTTACGTATTTCTGTGCGTGCAAAAATACAATTATGTTCTATAAAATGTGTATTGTGTTCATATTAGTACATTTATAGGATTGAAATTTTTTTTCTGCTTCACTTTTTGTACAATTTAGTCTTCAAAAGGCCAAAAAAAGTTGCGAGTGCCAGCACTTTGATGGAAAAAAGCATTATCGTAAGTCTGCCCTCACCAACAAGTGTTATGATAAATGTTCCATTGTTCACTTCATTCATCATTTATGTGTATTTTACATATTTTTGTGCGTGCAAAACTACAATCACGTTCTATAAAATGTGTATTGTGTTCATATTAGTACATTTATAGGATTGACATTTTTTTTCTGCTTCACTTTTTCTACAATTTAGTCTTCAAAAGGCCAAAAAAAGTTGCGAGTGCCAGCACTTTGATGGAAAAAAGCATTATCGTAAGTCTGCCCTCACCAACAAGTGTTATGATAAATGTTCCATTATTCACTTCATTCATCATTTATGTGTATTTTACGTATTTTTGTGCGTGCAAAACTACAATTATGTTCTTTAAAATGTGTATTGTGTTCATATTAGTACATTTATAGGATTGACATTTTTTTTCTGCTTCACTTTTTGTACAATTTAGTCTTCAAAAGGCCAAAAAAAGTTGCGAGAGCCAGCACTTTGATGGAAAAAAGCATTATCGTAAGTCTGCCCTCACCAACAAGTGTTATGATAAATGTTCCATTATTCACTTCAGTCATCATTTATGTGTATTTTACGTATTTTTGTGCGTGCAAAACTACAATTATGTTCTATAAAATGTGTATTGTGTTCATATTAGTACATTTATAGAATAAGAGTTAACTTCTTTTGTCCTACTGTTAGACCTGATGCTATTGTTGCATTGTAAGGGCTGGTCTCCTATAGGTTTAGTAAAACAAGGCCAAGTCTGTCTCGGTGGTCCTTCTTACTCAACATATATGTCATCCAAAAGAACTTGGGAGTGACCAGTGTGTTTTATTCCCTGTACTCATTCTGTACTCAGGTCTTCTTGGCAGGCCCGGTCCTTGTCAAAGTGGTAAAAGCAAGGCTTTCATATCAGGTACCAAGTTATAGGACTCTGAAGTGTTCCACAAGAAAATTGTCCAAAAAGTTAGCACGTTAAAATGAACATGCTAACATTACCGTACTAGAATGCTAACAGTTTGAATGTATCAAAAAAAACAAGTTATATGAGTCTGAGGCTTTTGGCTGCAAAATTGGCTGAAAAAGTTAGCATCCTAGATTTCTATTGTTAGCATGCTAAAAGTTAGCATGTGGCAAGTACCAAGTCATATGACATTGAGGTGTTCGGCTAGAAAAGTGTCCAAAAAAATTATCACTATAAAGTTAGCATTCCAGTAAGATAATTTTAGCATGCTAACAGTTTGAATGTGTCCAACACCAAGTTATATGAGTCAGAGGCTTTTGGCTGGAAAATTGGCTAAAAAAAAATTAGCATCCTAGAATGCTAATGTTAGCATGCTAACAGTTTGAATGTGTCAAACACCAAGTTATATGAGTCAGAGGCTTTTGGCTGCAAAATTGGCAAAAAAAAAGTTAGCATCCTGGAATGCTAACGTTAGCATGCTAACAGTTTGAATGCGTCAAACACCAAGTTATATGAGTCAGAGGCTTTTGGGTGCAAAATTGGCTAAAAAAAGTTAGCATCCTGGAATGTTTTGGCTGCAAAATTGGCTAAAAAAAGTTAGCATCCTAGAATGCTAACGTTAGCATGCTAACAGTTTGATTGTATCAAACACCAAGTTATATGAGTCTGAGGCTTTTGGCTGCAAAATTGGCTAAAAAAAAGTTAGCATCATAGTATGCTAACGTTAGCATGCTAACAGTTTGAATGTGTCAAACACCAAGTTATATGAGTCAGAGGCTTTTGGCTGCAAAATTGGCAAAAAAGTTAGCATCCTAGAATGTTTTGGCTGCAAAATTGGTTTAAAAAAAAGTTAGCATCTTAGAATGTTAACGTTAGCATGCTAACAGTTTGAATGTGTCAAACACCAAGTTATATGAGTCTGAGGCTTTTGGCTGCAAAATTGGCTAAAAAAGTTAGCATCTTAGAATGTTTTGGCTGCAAAATTGGTTAAAAAAAAGTTAGCATCCTAGAATGTTAACGTTAGCATGCTAACAGTTTGAATGTATCAAACACCAAGTTATATGAGTCAGAGGCTTTTGGCTGCAAAATTGGCAAAAAAAAGTTAGCATCCTAGAACGCTAATGTTAGCATGCTAACAGTTTGAATGTATCCAACACCAAGTTATATGAGTCTGAGGCTTTTGGCTGCAAAATTGGCTAAACAAGTTAGCATCCTAGAACGCTAACGTTAGCATGCTAACAGTTTGAATGTATCCAACACCAAGTTTTATGAGTCTGAGGCTTGTGGCTGCAAAATTGGCTAAAAAAAGTTGGCATCCTAGTATGCTAACGTTAGCATGCTAACAGTTTGAGTGTGTCAAACACCAAGTTATATGAGTCTGAGACTTTTGGCTGCAAAATTGGCCAAAAAGTTAGCATCCTAGAATGTTTTGGCTGCAAAATTGGTTAAAAAAAAGTTAGCATCCTAGAATGTTTTGGCTGCAAAATTGGTTAAAAAAAAGTTAGCATCCTAAAATGTTAACGTTAGCATGCTAACAGGTTGAATGTGTCAAACACCAAGTTATATGAGTCAGAGGCTCTTGGCTGCAAAATTGGCAAAAAAAAAAGTTAGCATCCTAGAATGCTAATGTTAGCATGCTACCAGTTAGCTTGTGTCAAACACAAACTTATATGAGTCTGAGGCTTTTGGCTGCAAAATTGGCTAAAAAAGTTAGCATCCTAGAATGTTTTGGCTGCAAAATTGGTTAAAAAAAAGTTAGCATCCTAGAATGCTAATGTTAGCATGCTAACAGTTTGATTGTATCAAACACCAAGTTATATGAGTCTGAGGCTTTTGGCTGCAACATTGGCTAAAAAAGTTAGCATCCTAGAATGTTTTGGCTGCAAAATTGGCTAAAAAAAGGTAGCATCCCAGAATGCTAATGTTAGCATGCTAACAGTTTGATTGTATCAAACACCAAGTTATATGAGTCTGAGGCTTTTGGCTGCAAAATTGGCTAAAAAAGTTAGCATCCTAGAATGTTTTGGCTGCAAAATTGGCTAAAAAAAGTTAGCATCCTAGAATGCTAATGTTAGCATGCTAACAGTTTGATTTTATCAAACACCAAGTTATATGAGTCTGAGGCTTTTGGCTGCAAAATTGGCTAAAAAAAAGTTTGCATCCTAGAATGCTAACGATAGCATGCTAACAGTTTGAATGTGTCAAACACCAAGTTATATAAGTCTGGGGCTTTTGGCTGCAAAATTGGCTAAAAAAAGTTAGCATCCTAGAATGCTAACGTTAGCATGCTAACAGTTTGAATGTGTCAAACACCAAGTTATATAAGTCTGGGGCTTTTGGCTGCAAAATTGGCTAAAAAAAGTTAGCATGCTAACAGTTTGAATGTGTCAAACACCAAGTTATATAAGTCTGGGGCTTTTGGCTGCAAAATTGGCTAAAAAAAGTTAGCATGCTAACAGTTGGAATGTGTCAAACACCAAGTTATATAAGTCTGGGGCTTTTGGCTGCAAAATTGGCTAAAAAAAGTTGGCATCCTAGTATGCTAACGTTAGCATGCTAACAGTTTGAGTGTGTCAAACACCAAGTTATATGAGTCTGAGACTTTTGACTGCAAAATTGGCCAAAAAGTTAGCATCCTAGAATGTTTTGGCTGTAAAATTGGTTAAAAAAAAGTTAGCATCCTAAAATGTTAACGTTAGCATGCTAACAGTTTGAATGTGTCAAACACCAAGTTATATGAGTCAGAGGCTCTTGGCTGCAAAATTGGCACAAAAAAAAAGTTAGCATCCTAGAATGCTAATGTTAGCATGCTACCAGTTAGCTTGTGTCAAACACAAAGTTATATGATTCTGAGGCTTTTGGCTGCAAAATTGGCTAAAAAAGTTAGCATCCTAAAATGTTTTGGCTGCAAAATTGGTTAAAAAAAAGTTAGCATCCTAGAATGCTAATTTTAGCATGCTAACAGTTTGATTGTATCAAACACCAAGTTATAAGAGTCTGAGGCTTTTGGCTGCAACATTGGCTAAAAAAGTTAGCATCCTAGGATGTTTTGGCTGCAAAATTGGCTAAAAAAAGGTAGCATCCCAGAATGCTAATGTTAGCATGCTAACAGTTTGATTGTATCAAACACCAAGTTATATGAGTCTGAGGCTTTTGGCTGCAAAATTGGCTAAAAAAGTTAGCATCCTAGAATGTTTTGGCTGCAAAATTGGCTAAAAAAAGTTAGCATCCTAGAATGCTAACGTTAGCATGCTAACAGTTTGATTGTATCAAACACCAAGTTATATGAGTCTGAGGCTTTTGGCTGCGAAATTGGCTAAAAAAAAGTTTGCATCCTAGAATGCTAACGATAGCATGCTAACAGTTTGAATGTGTCAAACACCAAGTTATATGAGTCAGAGGCTTTTGGCTGCAAAATTGGCTAAACAAAGTTAGCATCCTAGAATGCTAACGTTAGCATGCTAACAGTTTGAATGTGTCAAACACCAAGTTATATAAGTCTGGGGCTTTTGGCTGCAAAATTGGCTAAAAAAAGTTAGCATCCTAGAATGCTAATGTTAGCATGCTAACAGTTTGAATGTGTCAAACACCAAGTTATATGAGTCTGAGGCTTTTGGCTGCAAAATTGGCCAAAAAGTTAGCATCCTAGAATGTTTTGACTGCAAAATTGGTTAAAAAAAAGTCAGCATCCTAGAATGCTAACGTTAGCATGCTAACAGTTTGAATGCGTCAAACACCAAGTTATATGAGTCAGAGGCTTTTGGGTGCAAAATTGGCAAAAAAAAGTTAGCATCCTGGAATGTTTTGGCTGCAAAATTGGCTAAAAAAAGTTAGCATCCTAGAATGCTAACGTTAGCATGCTAACAGTTTGATTGTATCAAACACCAAGTTATATGAGTCTGAGGCTTTTGGCTGCAAAATTGGCTAAAAAAAAGTTAGCATCCTAGAATGCTAACGTTAGCATGCTAACAGTTTGAATGTGTCAAACACCAAGTTATATGAGTCAGAGGCTTTTGGCTGCAAAATTGGCAAAAAAGTTAGCATCCTAGAATGTTTTGGCTGCAAAATTGGTTTAAAAAAAAGTTAGCATCTTAGAATGTTAACGTTAGCATGCTAACAGTTTGAATGTGTCAAACACCAAGTTATATGAGTCTGAGGCTTTTGGCTGCAAAATTGGCTAAAAAAGTTAGCATCTTAGAATGTTTTGGCTGCAAAATTGGTTAAAAAAAAGTTAGCATCCTAGAATGTTAACGTTAGCATGCTAACAGTTTGAATGTATCAAACACCAAGTTATATGAGTCAGAGGCTTTTGGCTGCAAAATTGGCAAAAAAAAGTTAGCATCCTAGAACGCTAATGTTAGCATGCTAACAGTTTGAATGTATCCAACACCAAGTTATATGAGTCTGAGGCTTTTGGCTGCAAAATTGGCTAAACAAGTTAGCATCCTAGAACGCTAACGTTAGCATGCTAACAGTTTGAATGTATCCAACACCAAGTTTTATGAGTCTGAGGCTTGTGGCTGCAAAATTGGCTAAAAAAAGTTGGCATCCTAGTATGCTAACGTTAGCATGCTAACAGTTTGAGTGTGTCAAACACCAAGTTATATGAGTCTGAGACTTTTGGCTGCAAAATTGGCCAAAAAGTTAGCATCCTAGAATGTTTTGGCTGCAAAATTGGTTAAAAAAAAAGTTAGCATCCTAAAATGTTAACGTTAGCATGCTAACAGTTTGAATGTGTCAAACACCAAGTTATATGAGTCAGAGGCTCTTGGCTGCAAAATTGGCAAAAAAAAAAGTTAGCATCCTAGAATGCTAATGTTAGCATGCTACCAGTTAGCTTGTGTCAAACACAAACTTATATGAGTCTGAGGCTTTTGGCTGCAAAATTGGCTAAAAAAGTTAGCATCCTAGAATGTTTTGGCTGCAAAATTGGTTAAAAAAAGGTAGCATCCCAGAATGCTAATGTTAGCATGCTAACAGTTTGATTGTATCAAACACCAAGTTATATGAGTCTGAGGCTTTTTGCTGCAAAATTGGCTAAAAAAGTTAGCATCCTAGAATGCTAATGTTAGCATGCTAACAGTTTGATTGTATCAAACACCAAGTTATATGAGTCTGAGGCTTTTGGCTGCAACATTGGCTAAAAAAGTTAGCATCCTAGAATGTTTTGGCTGCAAAATTGGCTAAAAAAAGGTAGCATCCCAGAATGCTAATGTTAGCATGCTAACAGTTTGATTGTATCAAACACCAAGTTATATGAGTCTGAGGCTTTTGGCTGCAAAATTGGCTAAAAAAGTTAGCATCCTAGAATGTTTTGGCTGCAAAATTGGCTAAAAAAAGTTAGCATCCTAGAATGCTAATGTTAGCATGCTAACAGTTTGATTTTATCAAACACCAAGTTATATGAGTCTGAGGCTTTTGGCTGCAAAATTGGCTAAAAAAAAGTTTGCATCCTAGAATGCTAACGATAGCATGCTAACAGTTTGAATGTGTCAAACACCAAGTTATATAAGTCTGGGGCTTTTGGCTGCAAAATTGGCTAAACAAAGTTAGCATCCTAGAATGCTAACGTTAGCATGCTAACAGTTTGAATGTGTCAAACACCAAGTTATATAAGTCTGGGGCTTTTGGCTGCAAAATTGGCTAAAAAAAGTTAGCATGCTAACAGTTTGAATGTGTCAAACACCAAGTTATATAAGTCTGGGGCTTTTGGCTGCAAAATTGGCTAAAAAAAGTTAGCATGCTAACAGTTGGAATGTGTCAAACACCAAGTTATATAAGTCTGGGGCTTTTGGCTGCAAAATTGGCTAAAAAAAGTTGGCATCCTAGTATGCTAACGTTAGCATGCTAACAGTTTGAGTGTGTCAAACACCAAGTTATATGAGTCTGAGACTTTTGACTGCAAAATTGGCCAAAAAGTTAGCATCCTAGAATGTTTTGGCTGTAAAATTGGTTAAAAAAAAGTTAGCATCCTAGAATGTTAACGTTAGCATGCTAACAGTTTGAATGTGTCAAACACCAAGTTATATGAGTCAGAGGCTCTTGGCTGCAAAATTGGCACAAAAAAAAAGTTAGCATCCTAGAATGCTAATGTTAGCATGCTACCAGTTAGCTTGTGTCAAACACAAAGTTATATGAGTCTGAGGCTTTTGGCTGCAAAATTGGCTAAAAAAGTTAGCATCCTAGAGTGTTTTGGCTGCAAAATTGGTTAAAAAAAAGTTAGCATCCTAGAATGCTAATTTTAGCATGCTAACAGTTTGATTGTATCAAACACCAAGTTATAAGAGTCTGAGGCTTTTGGCTGCAACATTGGCTAAAAAAGTTAGCATCCTAGAATGTTTTGGCTGCAAAATTGGCTAAAAAAAGGTAGCATCCCAGAATGCTAATGTTAGCATGCTAACAGTTTGATTGTATCAAACACCAAGTTATATGAGTCTGAGGCTTTTGGCTGCAAAATTGGCTAAAAAAGTTAGCATCCTAGAATGTTTTGGCTGCAAAATTGGCTAAAAAAAGTTAGCATCCTAGAATGCTAACGTTAGCATGCTAACAGTTTGATTGTATCAAACACCAAGTTATATGAGTCTGAGGCTTTTGGCTGCGAAATTGGCTAAAAAAAAGTTTGCATCCTACAATGCTAACGATAGCATGCTAACAGTTTGAATGTGTCAAACACCAAGTTATATGAGTCAGAGGCTTTTGGCTGCAAAATTGGCTAAACAAAGTTAGCATCCTAGAATGCTAACGTTAGCATGCTAACAGTTTGAATGTGTCAAACACCAAGTTATATAAGTCTGGGGCTTTTGGCTGCAAAATTGGCTAAAAAAAGTTAGCATCCTAGAATGCTAACGTTAGCATGCTAACAGTTTGAATGTGTCAAACACCAAGTTATATGAGTCTGAGGCTTTTGGCTGCAAAATTGGCCAAAAAGTTAGCATCCTAGAATGTTTTGACTGCAAAATTGGTTAAAAAAAAGTCAGCATCCTAGAATGTTAACGTTACCATGCTAACAGTTTGAATGTGTCAAACACCAAGTTATATGAGTCAGAGGCTTTTGGCTGCAAAATTGGCAAAAAAAAAAGTTAGCATCCTAGAATGTTAACGTTAGCATGCTAACAGTTAGCTTGTGTCAAACACCAAGTTATATGAGTCTGAGGATTTTGGCTGCAACATTGGCTAAAAAAGTTAGCCTCTTAGAATGTTTTGGCTGCAAAATTGGCTGAAAAAAGGTAGCATCCCCGAATGCTAATGTTAGCATGCTAACAGTTTGATTGTATCAAACACCAAGTTATATGAGTCAGAGGCTTTTGGCTGCAAAATTGGCTAAAAAAAGTTAGCATCCTAGAATGTTTTGGCTGCAAAATTGGCTAAAAAAAAGGTAGCATACTAGAATGCTAATGTTAGCATGCTACCAGTTAGCTTGTGTCAAACACCAAGTTATATGAGTCTGAGGCTTTTGGCTGCAAAATTGGCTAAAAAAAAGTTAGCATCCTAGAATACTAACATTAGCATGCTACCAGTTAGCTTGTGTCAAACACCAAGTTATATGAGTCTGAGGCTTTTGGCTGGAAAATTGGCAAAAAAAAAAGTTAGCATCCTACAATGCTAACGTTAGCATGCTAACAGCTTGAATGTGTCAAACACCAAGTTATATGAGTCAGAGGCTTTTGGCTGCAAAATTGGCAAAAAAGTTGGCATCCTAGAATGCTAACGTTAGCATGCTAACAGTTTGATTGTATCAAACACCAAGTTATATGAGTCGGAGGCTTTTGGCTGCAAAATTGGCTAAAAAAAAGTTAGCATCCTAGAATGCTAACGTTAGCATGCTACCAGTTAGCTTGTGTCAAACACCAAGTTATATGAGTCGGAGGCTTTTGGCTGCAAAATTGGCTAAAAAAAAGTTAGCATCCTAGAATGCTAACGTTAGCATGCTACCAGTTAGCTTGTGTCAAACACCAAGTTATATGAGTCGGAGGCTTTTGGCTGCAAAATTGGCTAAAAAAAAGTTAGCATCCTAGAATGCTAACGTTAGCATGCTACCAGTTAGCTTGTGTCAAACACCAAGTTATATGAGTCGGAGGCTTTTGGCTGCTAAATTGGCTAAAAAAAAGTTAGCATCCTAGAATGCTAACGTTAGCATGCTACCAGTTAGCTTGTGTCAAACACCAAGTTATATGAGTCGGAGGCTTTTGGCTGCAAAATTGGCTAAAAAAAAGTTAGCATCCTAGAATGCTAACGTTAGCATGCTACCAGTTAGCTTGTGTCAAACACCAAGTTATATGAGTCGGAGGCTTTTGGCTGCAAAATTGGCTAAAAAAAAGTTAGCATCCTAGAATGCTAACGTTAGCATGCTAACAGTTTGAATGTGTTAAACACCAAGTTATATAAGTCTGGGGCTTTTGGCTGCAAAATTGGCTAAAAAAAAGTTAGCATCCTAGAATGCTAATGTTAGCATGCTACCAGTTAGCTTGTGTCAAACCCCAAGTTATATGAGTCGGAGGCTTTTGGCTGCAAAATTGGCTAAAAAAAAGTTAGCATCCTAGAATGCTAACGTTAGCATGCTACCAGTTAGCTTGTGTCAAACACCAAGTTATATGAGTCGGAGGCTTTTGGCTGCAAAATTGGCTAAAAAAAAGTTAGCATCCTAGAATGCTAACATTAGCATGCTACCAGTTAGCTTGTGTCAAACACCAAGTCATATGAGTCGGAGGCTTTTGGCTGCAAAATTGGCTAAAAAAAAGTTAGCATCCTAGAATGCTAACGTTAGCATGCTACCAGTTAGCTTGTGTCAAACACCAAGTTATATGAGTCGGAGGCTTTTGGCTGCAAAATTGGCTAAAAAAAAGTTAGCATCCTAGAATGCTAACGTTAGCATGCTACCAGTTAGCTTGTGTCAAACACCAAGTTATATGAGTCGGAGGCTTTTGGCTGCAAAATTGGCTAAAAAAAAGTTAGCATCCTAGAATGCTAACGTTAGCATGCTACCAGTTAGCTTGTGTCAAACACCAAGTTATATGAGTCGGAGGCTTTTGGCTGCAAAATTGGCTAAAAAAAAGTTAGCATCCTAGAATGCTAACGTTAGCATGCTACCAGTTAGCTTGTGTCAAACACCAAGTTATATGAGTCGGAGGCTTTTGGCTGCAAAATTGGCTAAAAAAAAGTTAGCATCCTAGAATGCTAACGTTAGCATGCTACCAGTTAGCTTGTGTCAAACACCAAGTTATATGAGTCTGTAAGACTGCTATTCTGTACTCAGGTCTTGTTAGCTGGTTCGCTGCTTGTCAAAGGTGTAAAAGCAAGGCGGTCAAAAGGAATCAGACCCTTTTACTCGTCACAAGCCACATGATTTGCTCCCATCACGGTGTTGGCCTGGCCTCCCCGTGTGCATCGCGGTGTTGGCCTGGCCTCCCCGTGCACACTCGCTCTGTCACGACAAAAGTTTTAAAGCCCAAGACAAGCAGCAGCTGGATGGGACGACGTCATTAAACGGCTGCAGAGCAGGAGTGCGAAAAGTTAGGCAAAAACGGTCGCCGGCCCTGCGGCCATAAATATTTTAGGAGGAACGACTTCGCCTCGTCTCTCTGCATCACTTCACGCCATCCCTCTCACGCGCCCGCCGCCTCGCACTTAAAGCCCACCACGCACCAAAAAAAAAGGCAGCGTGTATTAAAACGCGCCGCGGTCGACAGGTAATCCTTTTTCCCCCGCCGCCCGACGCAGCAGCGGCCACTTGGCGCGGGCTGCGGGCTTCTAACCACGTGTCATCCTGAGATCGCGTGTGGTGAATTTTTGAATATTTTTTTTGTGTGGAAAAGATCACACCGTTGAGTCCTGCTCCGACTCGTACTACAACCTTTGGTCCTGGTCTGAATCCCAGTTCTACAAGCACCAATGATTGTCACACGCACACATTAGGTGTGGCGAAATTATTCTCTGCATTTGACCCGTCACCCTTGATCACCCCCCTGTTCAAACACTCATGACATCTATTAAACAGACAAGAAGCAAGGAATGAAACAGAGACAGAATTCGAGGAGAAACGTCTGGGCTGTAGTCTTTGCACAGTCTCACCACGCTCTGACCAAAGATTGTACGCCTCCTCTTTTATTTGGACTTTCCCTGATTACATGGCAACAGCTGTTTCCAAAGGGACGGGGGGTCGTAAACAGCCGCTGCCTTTGGTTACAAAACAGTTCAAAGAAAAGGTGCCTGAAGGGCATCCATTTCATTTACTGTTTTTATCAAGACTCGAATAAAAAAAAACAATTTAATACTGTCAAAATAATTGTATCTAAGTAATCACAAAACTTTGTGTTTCAATGAGTTCCCGGCAAGCAGACAAAAGATATCTTTTGGCTTGTAAAACTTCACTGTGTAGGATGGGAAGCGACATGAAGGTGTCAGTTTCTTTGATGTGTTGTAATCCACAGGAAGATTTTCTCTTGACCCGAGATCTACAAAACAGAGAGGAAGCAGGACCTGACCCCCCCCCCCCCCCTCCAGGCACCTTTTCTTGGAACTGTTTTGTAACCAAAGGCAGCGGCTGTTTACGACCCCCGTCCCTTTGGAAACAGCTGTTGCCATGTAATCAGGGAAAGTCCAAATAAAAGAGGAGGCGTACAATCTTTGGTCAGAGCGCACAAAGAGTACAGTCCAGACGTTTCTCCTCAATCGAGCTATATTGAATTCTGTCTCTGTTGAATTCCTTGCTTCTTTGTCTGTTTAATGGATGTCATCAGTGTTTGAACCTGACAAATTCAACTGAAAATATAATAGATTAAGGTTAAAAGTGATTGAAAACCTCCCCCAGGCATCACCTCGTGAAACAAAAGTCAGGCCCAGTCTACAATAAGCCGGATAACTCCTTGAAATAATCATTATTTAGCCTAAGTCCCGTTTCAGCCACTCTAACTGTTAGAATTATTATATATAAGTTATCACACAACTCTTATGCTTAAAGGCCGTTGCTATAGTTATCATCAATTGTGCTCAAGTTGTACTTTTCTATCCGTGCAAAGGCACACAACTTGTTATCTTCCACGGCAAGTTGTCTCGCAGCAGCAGTTTCCGTTTCCAGACGCTGGCTGCTAAACAGCCAAGGACGGACTTCAAGCACCTCAATGAAGATAAGACGACAGCAAGCAGACAAAGCAGAGACAGGGCGAAATCACAAGGCCCTCCGTTCTGAATAATCACGTATTGTGCGTGCCGAGCTGCTCGCATGATATGTGTGACTCCTCCCTTTAGACGCAGCCTCAGTGATGTTAACTAGGGAACTCCTGAATAAATAGAGGAGCGCGGGGGCTGTACCTTAGAGTGTGGTGGGAGACAGTAACTGAGTGTGCAGCCCCAAACATTTCTCCTCATGAGCAAAATTA
The DNA here is from genome assembly GCF_033978785.1 of Entelurus aequoreus. Classification (NCBI taxonomy): domain Eukaryota; kingdom Metazoa; phylum Chordata; class Actinopteri; order Syngnathiformes; family Syngnathidae; genus Entelurus; species Entelurus aequoreus. The sequence continues at coordinate 68,463,108 of NC_084739.1, forward strand.
AACTCTGTCTCTGCCTGATTCCTTGCTTCTTGTCTTATTTAATAGATAGTTCGGTGTTTGAACCTGACACTAACCCATCGTTTAAGGTGAATATAATTTTTTACACGGGTAAGTGCGCCGTCTATTTCTTGAATCTCCGGCTCTTAGCTTTGCATGGACTCATCGATCGTTTACAAACTGAGTTCGGAGACGAAGTGTTGGAGAAAGACCGCACCCCACACAGGAAGTGACGTCAGAAAGACCGCGGCCCACACAGGAAGTGATGCCAGAAAGACCGTGCCCCACACAGGAAGTGACGCCAGAAAGACCGCGCCCCACACAGGAAGTGACGTCAGAAAGATCGCGCCCCACACAGGAAGTGACGTCAGAAAGATCGCGCCAGGAAGTGACACCAGTAAGACCGCGCCCCACACAGGAAGTGATGCCAGAAAGACAGAGCCCCACACAGGAAGTGACGCCAGAAAGACCGCACTCCACATAGGAAGTGACGCCAGAAAGACCGCACCCCACACAGGAAGTGATGTCAGAAAGACCGCGCCCCACACAGGAAGTGACACCAGAAAGACCGCGCCCCACACAGGAAGTGACGCCAGAAAGACCGCGCCCCACACAGGAAGTAACGTCAGAAAGACCACGGCCCACACAGGAAGTGACGTCAGAAAGACCGCGCTCCACACAGGAAGTGACGCCAGAAAGACCGCGCCCCACACAGGAAATGACGTCAGAAAGACCACGGCCCACACAGGAAGTGACGCCAGAAAGACCGCGCCCCACACAGGAAGTGACGCCAGAAAGACCGCGCCCCACACAGGAAGTGACGTCAGAAATATCGCGCCCCACACAGGAAGTGACACCAGTAAGACCGCGCCCCACACAGGAAGTGACGCCAGAAAGACCGAGCCCCACACGGGAAGTGACGCCAGAAAGACCGCGCTCCACACAGGAAGTGACGCCAGAAAGACCGCGCCCCACACAGGAAGTGACACCAGAAAGACCGCGGCCCACACAGGAAGTGATGCCAGAAAGACCGTGCCCCACACAGGAAGTGACGCCAGAAAGACCGCGCCCCACACAGGAAGTGACGTCAGAAAGATCGCGCCCCACACAGGAAGTGACGTCAGAAAGATCGCGCCAGGAAGTGACACCAGTAAGACCGCGCCCCACACAGGAAGTGATGCCAGAAAGACAGAGCCCCACACAGGAAGTGACGCCAGAAAGACCGCACTCCACATAGGAAGTGACGCCAGAAAGACCGCACCCCACACAGGAAGTGACGTCAGAAAGACCGCGCCCCACACAGGAAGTGACACCAGAAAGACCGCGCCCCACACAGGAAGTGACGCCAGAAAGACCGCGCCCCACACAGGAAGTAACGTCAGAAAGACCACGGCCCACACAGGAAGTGACGTCAGAAAGACCGCGCTCCACACAGGAAGTGACGCCAGAAAGACCGCGCCCCACACAGGAAATGACGTCAGAAAGACCACGGCCCACACAGGAAGTGACGCCAGAAAGACCGCGCCCCACACAGGAAGTGACGCCAGAAAGACCGCGCCCCACACAGGAAGTGACGTCAGAAATATCGCGCCCCACACAGGAAGTGACACCAGTAAGACCGCGCCCCACACAGGAAGTGACGCCAGAAAGACCGAGCCCCACACAGGAAGTGACGCCAGAAAGACCGCGCTCCACACAGGAAGTGACGCCAGAAAGACCGCGACCCACACAGGAAGTGACGTCAGAAAGATTGCGCCCCACACAGGAAGTGACACCAGTAAGACTGCGCCCCACACAGGAAGTGACGCCAGAAAGAATGCGCCCCACACAGGAAGTGACGTCAGAAAGACCGCGTCCCACACAGGAAGTGACGCCAGAAAGACCGCGCCCCACACAGGAAGTGACGTCAGAAAGACCGCGCCCCACACAGGAAGTGACGCCAGAAAGACCGCGCCCCACACAGGAAGTGACGTCAGAAAGACCACGGCCCACACAGGAAGTGACGCCAGAAAGACCGCGCCCCACACAGGAAGTGACGCCAGAAAGGCCGCGCCCCACACAGGAAGTGACGCCAGAAAGACCGCGCCCCACACAGGAAGTGACGCCAGAAAGGCCGCGCCCCACACAGGAAGTGACACCAGAAAGACCGCGCCCCACACAGGAAGTGACGTCAGAAATATCGCGCCCCACACAGGAAGTGACACCAGTAAGACCGCGCCCCACACAGGAAGTGACGCCAGAAAGACCGAGCCCCACACAGGAAGTGACGCCAGAAAGACCGCGCTCCACACAGGAAGTGACACCAGAAAGACCGCGACCCACACAGGAAGTGACGTCAGAAAGATTGTGCCCCACACAGGAAGTTACACCAATAAGACTGCACCCCACACAGGAAGTGACGCCAGAAAGAATGCGCCCCACACAGGAAGTGACGTCAGAAAGACCGCGTCCCACACAGGAAGTGACGCCAGAAAGACCGTGCCCCACACAGGAAGTGACGTCAGAAAGACCGCGCCCCACACAGGAAGTGACGCCAGAAAGACCGCGCCCCACACAGGAAGTGACGTCAGAAAGACCACGGCCCACACAGGAAGTGACGCCAGAAAGACCGCGCCCCACACAGGAAGTGACGCCAGAAAAGCCGCGCCCCACACAGGAAGTGACGCCAGAAAGACCGCGCCCCACACAGGAAGTGACGCCAGAAAGACCGCACCCCACACAGGAAGTGACGTCAGAAAGACCGCGCCCCACACAGGAAGTGACGTCAGAAATATCGCGCCCCACACAGGAAGTGACACCAGTAAGACCGCGCCCCACACAGGAAGTGACGCCAGAAAGACCGAGCCCCACACAGGAAGTGACGCCAGAAAGACCGCGCTCCACACAGGAAGTGACGCCAGAAAGACCGCGACCCACCCAGGAAGTGACGTCAGAAAGATTGCGCCCCACACAGGAAGTGACACCAGTAAGACTGCGCCCCACACAGGAAGTGACGCCAGAAAGAATGCGCCCCACACAGGAAGTGATGTCAGAAAGACCGCGTCCCACACAGGAAGTGACGCCAGAAAGACCGCGCCCCACACAGGAAGTGACGTCAGAAAGACCGCGCCCCACACAGGAAGTGACGCCAGTAAGACCGCGCCCCACACAGGAAGTGACGCCAGAAAGACCGAGCCCCACACAGGAAGTGACGCCAGAAAAACCGCGCTCCACACAGGAAGTGATGCCAGAAAGACCGTGACCCACACAGGAAGTGACGTCAGAAAGATTGCGCCCCACACAGGAAGTGACACCAGTAAGACTGCGCCCCACACAGGAAGTGACGCCAGAAAGAATGCGCCCCACACAGGAAGTGACGTCAGAAAGACCGCGTCCCACACAGGAAGTGACGCCAGAAAGACCGCGCCCCACACAGGAAGTGACGCCAGAAAGACCACGGCCCACACAGGAAGTGACGCCAGAAAGACCGCCAGAAAGGCCGCGCCCCACACAGGAAGTGACGCCAGAAAGACCGCGCCCCACACAGGAAGTGACGCCAGAAAGACCGCACCCCACACAGGAAGTGACGTCAGAAAGACCGCGCCCCACACTGAATAATCACGTATTGTGCGTACTGGAGCTGCTCGCATAACGTGTGACTCCTCCCTTTAGAAGCAGCCTCAGCGATGTAACTAGGGAACTCCTAACCAGAATAAATAGAGGAGCGCGTGGGCTGTTCCTCAGAGCGTAGGGTGGAACTGTAACTGAGTGTGCAGCTCCATGCGTTCTCCTCATGAGCAAAATTGAACTCTGTCTCTGCCTGATTTAATAGATTGTTTAATAGATAGTTTGGTGCTTCAACCTGATTAATCAAGGTATCATCAAACCTTGAACGTTGATATCATTACTCGGGAAACATTGAAATGTTGCACAAATGTGTCCTGACCTCATACTTCTGTACTACTTTGGAGTTTCCTGAAGGCCTCAAGTGTCAAGTTTGTTTCCAGAAGACACATTCCAGTGCCACACAGGTGCTGACACATCCTGACCCGGACAGCCAAGGTCATGGACGAGTGAGTCCTCCTGTCACACCACGTGTGCACGCCAAAGACGGCGAGACGCGCTAAGCAGACTTGAAGGGGCGTCTCCTCGGCCGTCTGATGGACTTGACACTTTTCCACCTCTGTGCCATTTCTGCGAGGGCACTTTACGCCAAGCGTCACTCCGCATCAGCGGATCTGGATCCGGCCGAGGAGGCCCCGCCCGCCTCAGCACAACACGGGTCTGGTAATTGAGCAAAATGTGCGCGGGCCCGGGCCGAGGTGACAGCTGGGAGAGTGCAAAATGAGAGATCAAGTGGAATATTCCGGATGTTGCTTCTCCCAATCACTTCTTGGTGGGGAAAAAAAATGTATCAACTGCGAAGGTCTCCCGAAATCAAAACAACCAATTTGTGGTCGATGACTTTTTCCGAGAGCAGAAGAAAGAAGTCACTGGTTGGTGGAAGTTTGGAACCAAATGAGAACATCTGACATCTTCCTGGTCAGCTTGGTTTTCCTCTCCGGGACGTGGCAACGCTCCTCCAAGGGTGTAAGGGCTCGAAAGCCGAGACTACCTGTGCAATTATTGTCAGTTCCGGACTATTTTGCTACGCTTTGAACCACGCGGCTTGTAAATTGGTGTGGCTAATTTATGGATGTTTCTTTGCTGACGGCCATAATTCAACAAATAGCTATTAACACGCGAAGTCCCAGAGAAGGGTCAATTGACACTTTTACCTAGAAAACACACAAGAGGGTCATTTGACCCCTAGTCCCCCCTGTGGACACTCCTTTTGTTATGAAAATGTGGCTGTTAGTGGCACACGGCAGGGGGCCACTTGAGCCTGTGTGGGGGAGGGGACCTTACAGCTCAAGCTTTAGTTCTGAGGTAGGTTGTGTGTGTTTTTGCAAGGATCAACAGAATGAAGGGATCAACACTCTGACATTTATTGTTAAAAAAAATACAAAACAAAACATATTTACAAAGAATGAAAAAGCAACTGTTTTCCCAGTTTTGGTGTGGAGGGTTGTTGCAGAAGCAATTGTTATTTTTGTGTGCCAAAAATAGTTTAAAAAAAAAAATTTACAAAGAAAAAAGCATATTTACAAAGAATGAAAAACCATGTCCATGTAAACGTGACTGACATACATTTGAGCAGTCACTCACAATCCTGGCACTGCCATTGCTCCTTTCGGCATTTCCCACATGTATAATTTTTCTGTCTACCTAGACAAACTGCCCCTAACAGCCTCATTACCATAACAAAATGAGTGATTAGTGTATTCGGGAAAAGCGTCGGGCCAAATGACCCCTCTCTGGGTCTTCTAGGTAGACAGAAAAATGCTGGGACTTCTAGTGTTAATAGACGCTGAAATGGTGTGTTAGTGTTTGTGCCGTGGCGCCATTTTAGGACAAGTTTTCTGCTTTCAACCAGAGCATTTCTGTCTTCTTGCCGTCCATAACGTTTCTACTCTTATGTATTCTGCATTCGTTACTACTAACAACGTTTAAGTTTTACAATGTAACTAAAACAATTCCTACTTAATAAAGCGTCCCGTGTGTAATGTCTGTAGGAGTGTCTTCATGCATATTTGTACGTGCTATCTTAATGTAATCGAGCTAGGGTCGTTAGCATTAGCTAATATGTTAACAAATGTTTTAGTGTTATTACCTTTTCTTTGCTGACGGCCATAATTCAACAAATAGTTATTAATAGACGCTGAAAAGGTGTGTTAGTGTTTGTGCCGTGGCGCCATTTTTTGTTTTTTTGCTTTCAACCTGAGCCGTTCTAACTTCTTAACCGTCCATAACGTTTCTACTCTTATGGAGTCTGCATTCATTACTCCGAGCAACGTTTAAGTTTTACAATATAACTAAAACAATTCATACTTAATAACCCGTCCCATGTGTGATGTCAGTAGGAGTGTCTTCATGCATATTTGTACGTGCTATCTTAATGTAATCGAGCTAGGGTCGTTAGCATTAGCTAATATGTTAACAAATGTTTTAGTGTTATTACCTTTTCTTTGCTGACGGCCATAATTCCACAAATAGTTATCAATAGACGCTGAAAAGGTGTGTTAGTGTTTGTGCTATGGCGCCATTTTTTGTTTTTTTGCTTTCAACCTGAGCCGTTCTGTCTTCTTGCCGTCCATAACGTTTCTACTCTTATGTATTCTGCATTCGTTACTCCGAACAACGTTTAAGTTTTACAATGTAACTAAAACAATTCCTACTTAATAAAGCGTCCCGTGTGTAATGTCTGTAGGAGTGTCTTCATGCATATTTGTACGTGCTATCTTAATGTAATCGAGCTAGGGTCGTTAGCATTAGCTAATATGTTAACAAATGTTTTAGTGTTATTACCTTTTCTTTGCTGACGGCCATAATTCCACAAATAGTTATCAATAGACGCTGAAAAGGTGTGTTAGTGTTTGTGCTATGGCGCCATTTTTTGTTTTTTTGCTTTCAACCTGAGCCGTTCTGTCTTCTTGCCGTCCATAACGTTTCTACTCTTATGTATTCTGCATTCGTTACTCCGAACAACGTTTAAGTTTTACAATGTAACTAAAACAATTCCTACTTAATAAAGCGTCCCGTGTGTAATGTCTGTAGGAGTGTCTTCATGCATATTTGTACGTGCTATCTTAATGTAATCGAGCTAGGGTCGTTAGCATTAGCTAATATGTTAACAAATGTTTTAGTGTTATTACCTTTTCTTTGCTGACGGCCATAATTCAACAAATAGTTATTAATAGACGCTGAAAAGGTGTGTTAGTGTTTGTGCCGTGGCGCCATTTTTTGGTTTTTTGCTTTCAACCTGAGCCGTTCTAACTTCTTAACCGTCCATAACGTTTCTACTCTTATGGATTCTGCGTTTGTTACTCCAAGCAATGTTGAAGCTTTACAATATAACTAAAACAATTCCTACTTAATAAAGCGTCCCGTGTGTGATGTCAGTAGGAGTGTCTTCATGCATATTTGTACGTGCTATCTTAATGTAATCGAGCTAGGGTCGTTAGCATTAGCTAATATGTTAACAAATGTTTTAGTGTTATTACCTTTTCTTTGCTGACGGCCATAATTCAACAAATAGTTATTAAAAGACGCTGAAAATGTGTGTTAGTGTTTGTGCCGTGGCGCCATTTTTTGGTTTTTTGCTTTCAACCTGAGCCGTTCTAACTTCTTAACCGTCCATAACGTTTCTACTCTTATGGATTCTGCGTTTGTTACTCCAAGCAATGTTGAAGTTTTACAATATAACTAAAACAATTCCTACTTAATAAAGCGTCCCGTGTGTAATGTCAGTAGGAGTGTCTTCATGCATATTTGTACGTGCTATCTTAATGTAATCGTACTAGGGTCGTTAGCATTAGCTAATATGTTAACAAATGTTTTAGTGTTATTACCTTTTCTTTGCTAACGGCCATAATTCAACAAATAGCTATCGTTAGACACTGAAAAGGTGTGTTAGTGTTTGTGCTATGGCGCCATTTTTTAGTTTTTCTGCTTTCAACCTGAGCCGTTCTGTCTTCTTGCCGTCCATAACGTTTCTACTCTTATGTATTCTGCATTCGTTACTCCGAACAACGTTTAAGTTTTACAATACAACTAAAACAATTCATACTTACTAAAGCGTACCGTGTGTGATGTCAGTAGGAGTGTTTCCATGCATATTTGTACGTGCTATCTTAATGTAATCGAGCTAGGGTCGTTAGCATTAGCTAATATGCTAACATGTTAACGAGTGTCTGTGTTAGTGTTATTAACTTACTGTGGCATTCTTTTTGTGTTGTTTCATTGTCCTAAATTCACCAAAACATCACCGTGGCGATGACTTCTGTTTTGTTTGATCAGCCGCTTTACTGCCCTGTTACAGACATTGTTTGAAAACATTTAAGTTATGTAAATAAACATTTACTAAATATTTATATGTAAACAACTCATTTCACAACAAGTATATATCTGCAGCTAATATATAGAAAATATGTTTTTCTTCTAAAATTGAGTGGGTGTGGCTTATATACGGGCGTGCTCCATAGTGTCTACCTCACTCTTTCTGGGAGACGCCACCTGCTGTGAGAAAAAAATACATTCTTTTCTTGTTCTTCTTGATGTCTTCTTATCTTGTTCTCCACCCCTGCCACTACTTCCGCCTCGTTACATTTGATGAATGCTGATTTGGAAATATGAACTGTGTCGTTTCATCGTCCAGCCGTCAGTAATTGCTCAATATAAAGCTGCACTAAACTGCAGCGGGTGAAACTCAACTGGAAGAAATGTTGGAGTGCGATAGACAACTTCCAACTAGTCGGTGATTTAGTCTTTTCAAGGAAGTAGTCATCATTTAGTCTTTTCAAGGAACTAGTCATCATTTAGTCTTTTCAAGGTACTAGTCGGTGATTTAGTCTTTTCAAGGAACTAGTCATCATTTAGTCTTTTCAAGGTACTAGTCGGTGATTTAGTCTTTTCAAGGAACTAGTCTGTGATTTAGTCTTTTCAAGGAACTAGTCATCATTTAGTCTTTTCAAGGAACTAGTCAATCATTTAGTCTTTTCAAGGAACTAGTCAATGATTTAGTATTTTCAAGGAACTAGTCTGTGATTTAGTCTTTTCAAGGAACTAGTCATCATTTAGTCTTTTCAAGGAACTAGTCTGTGATTTAGTCTTTTCAAGGAACTAGTCATCATTTAGTCTTTTCAAGGAACTAATCTGTGATTTAGTCTTTTCAAGGAACTAGTCATCATTTAGTCTTTTCAAGGAACTAGTCTGTGATTTATTCTTTTCAAGGAACTAATCTGTGATTTAGTCTTTTCAAGGAACTAGTCAATCATTTAGTCTTTTCAAGGAACTAGTCATCATTTAGTATTTTCAAGGAACTAGTCTGTGATTTAGGCTTTTCAAGGAACTAGTCATCATTTAGTCTTTTCAAGGAATTAGTCTGTGATTTAGTCTTTTCAAGGAACTAATCATCATTTAGTCTTTTCTTGGAACTAGTCTGTGATTTAGTCTTTTCAAGGAACTAATCATCATTTAGTCTTTTCTTGGAACTAGTCTGTGATTAAGTCTTTTCAAGGAACTAGTCTGTGATTTAGTCTTTTCAATGAACTAGTCATCATTTAGTCTTTTCAAGGAACTAGTCTGTGATTTAGTCTTTTCAAGGAACTAGTCATCATTTAGTCTTTTCTTGGAACTAGTCTGTGATTTAGTCTTTTCAAGGAACTACTCTGTGATTTAGTCTTTTCAAGGAACTAGTCATCATTTAGTCTTTTCAAGGAACTAATCTGTGATTTAGTCTTTTCAAGGAACTAGTCATCATTTAGTCTTTTCAAGGAACTAGTCTGTGATTTATTCTTTTCAAGGAACTAATCTGTGATTTAGTCTTTTCAAGGAACTAGTCAATCATTTAGTCTTTTCAAGGAACTAGTCATCATTTAGTATTTTCAAGGAACTAGTCTGTGATTTAGGCTTTTCAAGGAACTAGTCATCATTTAGTCTTTTCAAGGAATTAGTCTGTGATTTAGTCTTTTCAAGGAACTAATCATCATTTAGTCTTTTCTTGGAACTAGTCTGTGATTTAGTCTTTTCAAGGAACTAATCATCATTTAGTCTTTTCTTGGAACTAGTCTGTGATTAAGTCTTTTCAAGGAACTAGTCTGTGATTTAGTCTTTTCAATGAACTAGTCATCATTTAGTCTTTTCAAGGAACTAGTCTGTGATTTAGTCTTTTCAAGGAACTAGTCATCATTTAGTCTTTTCTTGGAACTAGTCTGTGATTTAGTCTTTTCAAGGAACTAGTCGGTGATTTAGTCTTTTCAAAGAACTAGTCATCATTTAGTCTTCTCAAGGAACTAGTCTGTGATTTAGTCTTTTCAAGGAACTAGTCGGTGATTTAGTCTTTTCAAGGAACTAGTCTGTGATTTAGTCTTTTCAAGGAACTAAACTGTGATTTAGTCTTTTCAAGGAACTAGTCGGTGATTTAGTCTTTTCAAGGAAGTAGTCATCATTTAGTCTTTCAAGGAACTAGTCTGTGATTTAGTCTTTTCAAGGAACTAGTCATCATTTAGTCTTTTCAAGGAACTAGTCTGTGATTTAGTCTTTTCAAGGAACTAGTCGGTGATTTAGTCTTTTCAAGGAACTAGTCTGTGATTTAGTCTTTTCAAGGAACTAGTCTGTGATTTAGTCTTTTCAAATAACTAGTCATCATTTAGTCTTTTCAAGGAACTAAACTGTGATTTAGTCTTTTCAAGGAACTAGTCGGTGATTTAGTCTTTTCAAGGAAGTAGTCATCATTTAGTCTTTCAAGGAACTAGTCTGTGATTTAGTCTTTTCAAGGAACTAGTCATCATTTAGTCTTTTCAAAGTACTAGGCGGTGATTTAGTCTTTTCAAGGAACTAGTCAATTATTTAGTCTTTTCAAGGAACTAATCTGTGATTTAGTCTTCTCAAGGAACTAGTCTGTGATTTAGTATTTTCAAGGAACTAGTCAGTGATTTAGTCTTTTCAAGGAACTAATCTGTGATTTAGTCTTCTCAAGGAACTAGTCAATGATTTAGTCTTTTCAAGGAACTAGTCTGTGATTTAGTCTTTTCAAGGAACTAGTCGGTGATTTAGTCTTTTCAAGGAACTAGTCTGTGATATAGTCTTTTCAAGGAACTAGACGGTGATTTAGTCTGTTCAAGGAACTAGTCAGTGATTTAGTCTTTTGAAGGAACTAGTCTGTGATTTAGTCTTTTCAAGGAACTAATCTGTGATTTAGTCTTTTCAAGGAACTAGTCAATCATTTAGTCTTTTCAAGGAACTAGTCAATGATTTAGTATTTTCAAGGAACTAGTCTGTGATTTAGTCTTTTCAAGGAACTAGTCATCATTTAGTCTTTTCAAGGAACTAGTCTGTGATTTAGTCTTTTCAAGGAACTAGTCATCATTTAGTCTTTTCAAGGAACTAATCTGTGATTTAGTCTTTTCAAGGAACTAGTCATCATTTAGTCTTTTCAAGGAACTAGTCTGTGATTTATTCTTTTCAAGGAACTAATCTGTGATTTAGTCTTTTCAAGGAACTAGTCAATCATTTAGTCTTTTCAAGGAACTAGTCATCATTTAGTATTTTCAAGGAACTAGTCTGTGATTTAGGCTTTTCAAGGAACTAGTCATCATTTAGTCTTTTCAAGGAATTAGTCTGTGATTTAGTCTTTTCAAGGAACTAATCATCATTTAGTCTTTTCTTGGAACTAGTCTGTGATTTAGTCTTTTCAAGGAACTAATCATCATTTAGTCTTTTCTTGGAACTAGTCTGTGATTAAGTCTTTTCAAGGAACTAGTCTGTGATTTAGTCTTTTCAATGAACTAGTCATCATTTAGTCTTTTCAAGGAACTAGTCTGTGATTTAGTCTTTTCAAGGAACTAGTCATCATTTAGTCTTTTCTTGGAACTAGTCTGTGATTTAGTCTTTTCAAGGAACTACTCTGTGATTTAGTCTTTTCAAGGAACTAGTCATCATTTAGTCTTTTCAAGGAACTAATCTGTGATTTAGTCTTTTCAAGGAACTAGTCATCATTTAGTCTTTTCAAGGAACTAGTCTGTGATTTATTCTTTTCAAGGAACTAATCTGTGATTTAGTCTTTTCAAGGAACTAGTCAATCATTTAGTCTTTTCAAGGAACTAGTCATCATTTAGTATTTTCAAGGAACTAGTCTGTGATTTAGGCTTTTCAAGGAACTAGTCATCATTTAGTCTTTTCAAGGAATTAGTCTGTGATTTAGTCTTTTCAAGGAACTAATCATCATTTAGTCTTTTCTTGGAACTAGTCTGTGATTTAGTCTTTTCAAGGAACTAATCATCATTTAGTCTTTTCTTGGAACTAGTCTGTGATTAAGTCTTTTCAAGGAACTAGTCTGTGATTTAGTCTTTTCAATGAACTAGTCATCATTTAGTCTTTTCAAGGAACTAGTCTGTGATTTAGTCTTTTCAAGGAACTAGTCATCATTTAGTCTTTTCTTGGAACTAGTCTGTGATTTAGTCTTTTCAAGGAACTAGTCGGTGATTTAGTCTTTTCAAAGAACTAGTCATCATTTAGTCTTCTCAAGGAACTAGTCTGTGATTTAGTCTTTTCAAGGAACTAGTCGGTGATTTAGTCTTTTCAAGGAACTAGTCTGTGATTTAGTCTTTTCAAGGAACTAAACTGTGATTTAGTCTTTTCAAGGAACTAGTCGGTGATTTAGTCTTTTCAAGGAAGTAGTCATCATTTAGTCTTTCAAGGAACTAGTCTGTGATTTAGTCTTTTCAAGGAACTAGTCATCATTTAGTCTTTTCAAGGAACTAGTCTGTGATTTAGTCTTTTCAAGGAACTAGTCGGTGATTTAGTCTTTTCAAGGAACTAGTCTGTGATTTAGTCTTTTCAAGGAACTAGTCTGTGATTTAGTCTTTTCAAATAACTAGTCATCATTTAGTCTTTTCAAGGAACTAAACTGTGATTTAGTCTTTTCAAGGAACTAGTCGGTGATTTAGTCTTTTCAAGGAAGTAGTCATCATTTAGTCTTTCAAGGAACTAGTCTGTGATTTAGTCTTTTCAAGGAACTAGTCATCATTTAGTCTTTTCAAAGTACTAGGCGGTGATTTAGTCTTTTCAAGGAACTAGTCAATTATTTAGTCTTTTCAAGGAACTAATCTGTGATTTAGTCTTCTCAAGGAACTAGTCTGTGATTTAGTATTTTCAAGGAACTAGTCAGTGATTTAGTCTTTTCAAGGAACTAATCTGTGATTTAGTCTTCTCAAGGAACTAGTCAATGATTTAGTCTTTTCAAGGAACTAGTCTGTGATTTAGTCTTTTCAAGGAACTAGTCGGTGATTTAGTCTTTTCAAGGAACTAGTCTGTGATATAGTCTTTTCAAGGAACTAGACGGTGATTTAGTCTGTTCAAGGAACTAGTCAGTGATTTAGTCTTTTGAAGGAACTAGTCTGTGATTTAGTCTTTTCAAGGAACTAATCTGTGATTTAGTCTTTTCAAGGAACTAGTCAGTGATTTAGTCTTCTCAAGGAACTAGTCATCATTTAGTCTTTTCAAGGAACTAGTCAATGATTTAGTCTTTTCAAGGAACTAGTCTGTGATTTAGTCTTTTCAAGGAACTAGTCAATCATTTAGTCTTTTCAAGGAACTAGTCATCATTTAGTCTTTTCAAGGAATTAGTCTGTGATTTAGTCTTTTCAATGAACTAATCATCATTTAGTCTTTTCTTGGAACTAGTCTGTGATTTAGTCTTTTCAAGGAACTAATCATCATTTAGTCTTTTCTTGGAACTAGTCTGTGATTAAGTCTTTTCAAGGAACTAGTCTGTGATTTAGTCTTTTCAATGAACTAGTCATCATTTAGTCTTTTCAAGGAACTAGTCTGTGATTTAGTCTTTTCAAGGAACTAGTCATCATTTAGTCTTTTCTTGGAACTAGTCTGTGATTTAGTCTTTTCAAGGAACTAGTCGGTGATTTAGTCTTTTCAAAGAACTAGTCATCATTTAGTCTTCTCAAGGAACTAGTCTGTGATTTAGTCTTTTCAAGGAACTAGTCGGTGATTTAGTCTTTTCAAGGAACTAATCTGTGATTTAGTCTTTTCAAGGAACTAAACTGTGATTTAGTCTTTTCAAGGAACTAGTCGGTGATTTAGTCTTTTCAAGGAAGTAGTCATCATTTAGTCTTTCAAGGAACTAGTCTGTGATTTAGTCTTTTCAAGGAACTAGTCATCATTTAGTCTTTTCAAGGAACTAGTCTGTGATTTAGTCTTTTCAAGGAACTAGTCGGTGATTTAGTCTTTTCAAGGAACTAGTCTGTGATTTAGTCTTTTCAAGGAACTAGTCTGTGATTTAGTCTTTTCAAATAACTAGTCATCATTTAGTCTTTTCAAGGAACTAAACTGTGATTTAGTCTTTTCAAGGAACTAGTCGGTGATTTAGTCTTTTCAAGGAAGTAGTCATCATTTAGTCTTTCAAGGAACTAGTCTGTGATTTAGTCTTTTCAAGGAACTAGTCATCATTTAGTCTTTTCAAAGTACTAGGCGGTGATTTAGTCTTTTCAAGGAACTAGTCAATTATTTAGTCTTTTCAAGGAACTAATCTGTGATTTAGTCTTCTCAAGGAACTAGTCTGTGATTTAGTATTTTCAAGGAACTAGTCAGTGATTTAGTCTTTTCAAGGAACTAATCTGTGATTTAGTCTTCTCAAGGAACTAGTCAATGATTTAGTCTTTTCAAGGAACTAGTCTGTGATTTAGTCTTTTCAAGGAACTAGTCGGTGATTTAGTCTTTTCAAGGAACTAGTCTGTGATATAGTCTTTTCAAGGAACTAGACGGTGATTTAGTCTGTTCAAGGAACTAGTCAGTGATTTAGTCTTTTGAAGGAACTAGTCTGTGATTTAGTCTTTTCAAGGAACTAATCTGTGATTTAGTCTTTTCAAGGAACTAGTCAGTGATTTAGTCTTCTCAAGGAACTAGTCATCATTTAGTCTTTTCAAGGAACTAGTCAATGATTTAGTCTTTTCAAGGAACTAGTCTGTGATTTAGTCTTTTCAAGGAACTAGTCAATCATTTAGTCTTTTCAAGGAACTAGTCATCATTTAGTCTTTTCAAGGAACTAGTCAGTGATTTAGTCTTCTCAAGGAACTAGTCATCATTTAGTCTTTTCAAGGAACTAGTCAATGATTTAGTCTTTTCAAGGAACTAGTCTGTGATTTAGTCTTTTCAAGGAACTAGTCAATCATTTAGTCTTTTCAAGGAACTAGTCATCATTTAGTCTTTTCAAGGAATTAGTCTGTGATTTAGTCTTTTCAAGGAACTAATCATCATTTAGTCTTTTCTTGGAACTAGTCTGTGATTTAGTCTTTTCAAGGAACTAATCATCATTTAGTCTTTTTTTGGAACTAGTCTGTGATTAAGTCTTTTCAAGGAACTAGTCTGTGATTTAGTCTTTTCAATGAACTAGTCATCATTTAGTCTTTTCAAGGAACTAGTCTGTGATTTAGTCTTTTCAAGGAACTAGTCATCATTTAGTCTTTTCTTGGAACTAGTCTGTGATTTAGTCTTTTCAAGGAACTAGTCGGTGATTTAGTCTTTTCAAAGAACTAGTCATCATTTAGTCTTCTCAAGGAACTAGTCTGTGATTTAGTCTTTTCAAGGAACTAGTCGGTGATTTAGTCTTTTCAAGGAACTAGTCTGTGATTTAGTCTTTTCAAGGAACTAAACTGTGATTTAGTCTTTTCAAGGAACTAGTCGGTGATTTAGTCTTTTCAAGGAAGTAGTCATCATTTAGTCTTTCAAGGAACTAGTCTGTGATTTAGTCTTTTCAAGGAACTAGTCATCATTTAGTCTTTTCAAGGAACTAGTCTGTGATTTAGTCTTTTCAAGGAACTAGTCAGTGATTTAGTCTTTTCAAGGAACTAGTCTGTGATTTAGTCTTTTCAAGGAACTAGTCTGTGATTTAGTCTTTTCAAATAACTAGTCATCATTTAGTCTTTTCAAGGAACTAAACTGTGATTTAGTCTTTTCAAGGAACTAGTCGGTGATTTAGTCTTTTCAAGGAAGTAGTCATCATTTAGTCTTTCAAGGAACTAGTCTGTGATTTAGTCTTTTCAAGGAACTAGTCATCATTTAGTCTTTTCAAAGTACTAGGCGGTGATTTAGTCTTTTCAAGGAACTAGTCAATTATTTAGTCTTTTCAAGGAACTAATCTGTGATTTAGTCTTCTCAAGGAACTAGTCTGTGATTTAGTATTTTCAAGGAACTAGTCAGTGATTTAGTCTTTTCAAGGAACTAATCTGTGATTTAGTCTTCTCAAGGAACTAGTCAATGATTTAGTCTTTTCAAGGAACTAGTCTGTGATTTAGTCTTTTCAAGGAACTAGTCGGTGATTTAGTCTTTTCAAGGAACTAGTCTGTGATATAGTCTTTTCAAGGAACTAGACGGTGATTTAGTCTGTTCAAGGAACTAGTCAGTGATTTAGTCTTTTGAAGGAACTAGTCTGTGATTTAGTCTTTTCAAGGAACTAATCTGTGATTTAGTCTTTTCAAGGAACTAGTCAGTGATTTAGTCTTCTCAAGGAACTAGTCATCATTTAGTCTTTTCAAGGAACTAGTCAATGATTTAGTCTTTTCAAGGAACTAGTCTGTGATTTAGTCTTTTCAAGGAACTAGTCAATCATTTAGTCTTTTCAAGGAACTAGTCATCATTTAGTCTTTTCAAGGAATTAGTCTGTGATTTAGTCTTTTCAAGGAACTAATCATCATTTAGTCTTTTCTTGGAACTAGTCTGTGATTTAGTCTTTTCAAGGAACTAATCATCATTTAGTCTTTTCTTGGAACTAGTCTGTGATTAAGTCTTTTCAAGGAACTAGTCTGTGATTTAGTCTTTTCAATGAACTAGTCATCATTTAGTCTTTTCAAGGAACTAGTCTGTGATTTAGTCTTTTCAAGGAACTAGTCATCATTTAGTCTTTTCTTGGAACTAGTCTGTGATTTAGTCTTTTCAAGGAACTAGTCGGTGATTTAGTCTTTTCAAAGAACTAGTCATCATTTAGTCTTCTCAAGGAACTAGTCTGTGATTTAGTCTTTTCAAGGAACTAGTCGGTGATTTAGTCTTTTCAAGGAACTAGTCTGTGATTTAGTCTTTTCAAGGAACTAAACTGTGATTTAGTCTTTTCAAGGAACTAGTCGGTGATTTAGTCTTTTCAAGGAAGTAGTCATCATTTAGTCTTTCAAGGAACTAGTCTGTGATTTAGTCTTTTCAAGGAACTAGTCATCATTTAGTCTTTTCAAGGAACTAGTCTGTGATTTAGTCTTTTCAAGGAACTAGTCGGTGATTTAGTCTTTTCAAGGAACTAGTCTGTGATTTAGTCTTTTCAAGGAACTAGTCTGTGATTTAGTCTTTTCAAATAACTAGTCATCATTTAGTCTTTTCAAGGAACTAAACTGTGATTTAGTCTTTTCAAGGAACTAGTCGGTGATTTAGTCTTTTCAAGGAAGTAGTCATCATTTAGTCTTTCAAGGAACTAGTCTGTGATTTAGTCTTTTCAAGGAACTAGTCATCATTTAGTCTTTTCAAAGTACTAGGCGGTGATTTAGTCTTTTCAAGGAACTAGTCAATTATTTAGTCTTTTCAAGGAACTAATCTGTGATTTAGTCTTCTCAAGGAACTAGTCCGTGATTTAGTATTTTCAAGGAACTAGTCAGTGATTTAGTCTTTTCAAGGAACTAATCTGTGATTTAGTCTTCTCAAGGAACTAGTCAATGATTTAGTCTTTTCAAGGAACTAGTCTGTGATTTAGTCTTTTCAAGGAACTAGTCTGTGATATAGTCTTTTCAAGGAACTAGTCTGTGATATAGTCTTTTCAAGGAACTAGACGGTGATTTAGTCTGTTCAAGGAACTAGTCAGTGATTTAGTCTTTTGAAGGAACTAGTCTGTGATTTAGTCTTTTCAAGGAACTAATCTGTGATTTAGTCTTTTCAAGGAACTAGTCAGTGATTTAGTCTTCTCAAGGAACTAGTCATCATTTAGTCTTTTCAAGGAACTAGTCAATGATTTAGTCTTTTCAAGGAACTAGTCTGTGATTTAGTATTTTCAAGGAACTAGTCAGTGATTTAGTCTTTTCAAGGAACTAATCCGTGATTTCGTCTTCTCAAGGAACTAGTCATCATTTAGTCTTTTCAAGGAACTAGTCAATGATTTAGTCTTTTCAAGGAACTAATCTGTGATTTAGTCTTCTCAAGGAACTAGTCATCATTTAGTCTTTTCAAGGAACTAGTCAATGATTTAGTCTTTTCAAGGAACTAATCTGTGATTTAGTCTTCTCAAGGAACTAGTCATCATTTAGTCTTTTCAAGGAACTAGTCAATGATTTAGTCTTTTCAAGGAACTAATCTGTGATTTAGTCTTCTCAAGGAACTAGTCTGTGATTTAGTATTTTCAAGGAACTAGTCAGTGATTTAGTCTTCTCAAGGAACTAGTCGGTGATTTAGTCTTTTCAAGGAACTAGTCAGTGATTTAGTCTTCTCAAGGAACTAGTCAGTGATTTAGTCTTCTCAAGGAACTAGTCAGTGATTTAGTCTTCTCAAGGAACTAGTCTGTGATTTAGTCTTTTCAAGGGACTAGTCGGTGATTTAGTCTTTTCAAGGAACTAGTCAGTGATTTAGTCTTCTCAAGGAACTAGTCGGTGATTTAGTCTTTTCAAGGAACTAGTCTGTGATTTAGTCTTCTCAAGGAACTAGTCAGTGATTTAGTCTTCTCAAGGAACTAGTCGGTGATTTAGTCTTCTCAAGGAACTAGTCGGTGATTTAGTCTTTTCAAGGAAGTAGTCATCATTTAGTCTTTCAAGGAACTAGTCTGTGATTTAGTCTTTTCAAGGAACTAGTCATCATTTAGTCTTTTCAAGGAACTAGTCTGTGATTTAGTCTTTTCAAGGAACTAGTCGGTGATTTAGTCTTTTCAAGGAACTAGTCTGTGATTTAGTCTTTTCAAGGAACTAGTCTGTGATTTAGTCTTTTCAAATAACTAGTCATCATTTAGTCTTTTCAAGGAACTAAACTGTGATTTAGTCTTTTCAAGGAACTAGTCGGTGATTTAGTCTTTTCAAGGAAGTAGTCATCATTTAGTCTTTCAAGGAACTAGTCTGTGATTTAGTCTTTTCAAGGAACTAGTCATCATTTAGTCTTTTCAAAGTACTAGGCGGTGATTTAGTCTTTTCAAGGAACTAGTCAATTATTTAGTCTTTTCAAGGAACTAATCTGTGATTTAGTCTTCTCAAGGAACTAGTCTGTGATTTAGTATTTTCAAGGAACTAGTCAGTGATTTAGTCTTTTCAAGGAACTAATCTGTGATTTAGTCTTCTCAAGGAACTAGTCAATGATTTAGTCTTTTCAAGGAACTAGTCTGTGATTTAGTCTTTTCAAGGAACTAGTCGGTGATTTAGTCTTTTCAAGGAACTAGTCTGTGATATAGTCTTTTCAAGGAACTAGACGGTGATTTAGTCTGTTCAAGGAACTAGTCAGTGATTTAGTCTTTTGAAGGAACTAGTCTGTGATTTAGTCTTTTCAAGGAACTAATCTGTGATTTAGTCTTTTCAAGGAACTAGTCAGTGATTTAGTCTTCTCAAGGAACTAGTCATCATTTAGTCTTTTCAAGGAACTAGTCAATGATTTAGTCTTTTCAAGGAACTAGTCTGTGATTTAGTATTTTCAAGGAACTAGTCAGTGATTTAGTCTTTTCAAGGAACTAATCCGTGATTTAGTCTTCTCAAGGAACTAGTCATCATTTAGTCTTTTCAAGGAACTAGTCAATGATTTAGTCTTTTCAAGGAACTAATCTGTGATTTAGTCTTCTCAAGGAACTAGTCATCATTTAGTCTTTTCAAGGAACTAGTCAATGATTTAGTCTTTTCAAGGAACTAATCTGTGATTTAGTCTTCTCAAGGAACTAGTCATCATTTAGTCTTTTCAAGGAACTAGTCAATGATTTAGTCTTTTCAAGGAACTAATCTGTGATTTAGTCTTCTCAAGGAACTAGTCTGTGATTTAGTATTTTCAAGGAACTAGTCAGTGATTTAGTCTTCTCAAGGAACTAGTCGGTGATTTAGTCTTTTCAAGGAACTAGTCAGTGATTTAGTCTTCTCAAGGAACTAGTCAGTGATTTAGTCTTCTCAAGGAACTAGTCAGTGATTTAGTCTTCTCAAGGAACTAGTCTGTGATTTAGTCTTTTCAAGGGACTAGTCGGTGATTTAGTCTTTTCAAGGAACTAGTCAGTGATTTAGTCTTCTCAAGGAACTAGTCGGTGATTTAGTCTTTTCAAGGAACTAGTCTGTGATTTAGTCTTCTCAAGGAACTAGTCAGTGATTTAGTCTTCTCAAGGAACTAGTCGGTGATTTAGTCTTCTCAAAGAACTAGTCAGTGATTTAGTCTTCTCAAGGAACTAGTCTGTGATTTAGTCTTTTCAAGGAACTAGTCGGTGATTTAGTCTTTTCAAGGTACTAGTCTTTGATTTAGTCTTTTCAAGGAAGTAGTCATCATTTAGTCTTTCAGAGAACTAGTCGGTGATTTAGTCTTCTCAAGGAACTAGTCAATGATTTAGTCTTTTCAAGGAACTAATCTGTGATTTAGTCTTCTCAAGGAACTAGTCTGTGATTTAGTCTTTTCAAGGAACTAGTCGGTGATTTAGTCTTTTCAAGGAACTAGTCGGTGATTTAGTATTTTCAAGGAACTAGTCAGTGATTTAGTCTTTTCAAGGAACTAATCTGTGATTTAGTCTTCTCAAGGAACTAGTCATCATTTAGTCTTTTCAAGGAACTAATCTGTGATTTAGTCTTCTCAAGGAACTAGTCTGTGATTTAGTCTTTTCAAGGAACTAGTCGGTGATTTAGTATTTTCAAGGAACTAGTCAGTGATTTAGTCTTTTCAAGGAACTAATCTGTGATTTAGTCTTCTCAAGGAAATAGTCATCTTTTAGTCTTTTCAAGGAACTAATCTGTGATTTAGTCTTCTCAAGGAACTAGTCTGTGATTTAGTCTTTTCAAGGAACTAGTCGGTGATTTAGTCTTTTCAAGGAACTAGTCTGTGATTTAGTATTTTCAAGGAACTAGTCAGTGATTTAGTCTTTTCAAGGAACTAATCTGTGATTTAGTCTTCTCAAGGAACTAGTCATCATTTAGTCTTTTCAAGGAACTAGTCAATGATTTAGTCTTTTCAAGGAACTAATCTGTGATTTAGTCTTCTCAAGGAACTAGTCATCATTTAGTCTTTTCAAGGAACTAGTCAATGATTTAGTCTTTTCAAGGAACTAATCTGTGATTTAGTCTTCTCAAGGAACTAGTCTGTGATTTAGTATTTTCAAGGAACTAGTCAGTGATTTAGTCTTCTCAAGGAACTAGTCGGTGATTTAGTCTTTTCAAGGAACTAGTCTGTGATTTAGTCTTCTCAAGGAACTAGTCAGTGATTTAGTCTTCTCAAGGAACTAGTCTGTGATTTAGTCTTCTCAAGGAACTAGTCAGTGATTTAGTCTTCTCAAGGAACTAGTCTGTGATTTAGTCTTTTCAAGGAACTAGTCGGTGATTTAGTCTTTTCAAGGAAGTAGTCATCATTTAGTCTTTCAAGGAACTAGTCGGTGATTTAGTCTTCTCAAGGAACTAGTCAATGATTTAGTCTTCTCAAGGAACTAGTCTGTGATTTAGTCTTTTCAAGGAACTAGTCGGTGATTTAGTCTTTTCAAGGAACTAGTCGGTGATTTAGTCTTTTCAAGGAACTAATCTGTGATTTAGTCTTTTCAAGGAACTAGTCGGTGAATTAGTCTTTTCAAGGAACTAGTCGGTGATTTAGTCTTTTCAAGGAAGTAGTCATCATTTAGTCTTTCAAGGAACTAGTCGGTGATTTAGTCTTCTCAAGGAACTAGTCAATGATTTACTCTTTTCAAGGAACTAATCTGTGATTTAGTCTTCTCAAGGAACTAGTCTGTGATTTAGTCTTTTCAAGGAACTAGTCGGTGATTTAGTTTTTTCAAGGAACTAGTCGGTGATTTAGTCTTTTCAAGGAAGTAGTCATCATTTAGTCTTTCAAGGAACTAGTCTGTGATTTAGTCTTTTCAAGGAACTAGTCATCATTTAGTCTTTTCAAAGTACTAGTCAGTGATTTAGTCTTCTCAAGGAACTAGTCAATGATTTAGTCTTTTCAAGGAACTAATCTGTGATTTAGTCTTCTCAAGGAACTAGTCTGTGATTTAGTCTTCTCAAGGAACTAGTCATCATTTAGTCTTTTCAAGGAACTAGTCTGTGATTTAGTCTTTTCAAGGAACTAGTCAATCATTTAGTCTTTTCAAGGAACTAGTCTGTGATTTAGTCACACTCTCAAACTTTATTGCACAGTCATGCTCTTTATGGCCACTAGAGGCAGCAGTGAGTTTTGTCATGCGCCATTGTTTATGGCAGTAAATCAAATGTAAACATGAATAATAACTCAAAGTGTATTAGAAGATCATTCCTATTTTTAGGTATTTCACTTTAAACAATTTTATTTATTTTTAGTAATATTTTTTAATTAAGATGTGTGCATGTAGTTAATATGGTGATGAATATTAAACATAACATGAATGAAATAATGTAATATATTGAAAATATAATACATTTGAGGTATTTCATTTATTTTTTAGTAATTATTGCATTCAATTGTCATGTTGGACATGTCATTGTAAATAAACTATGCTAATGAATATTAAATATAACATGAATCTTTTGATGGATTTAAGGTAACTTGGAATATTTCTTTTAGTGATTATTACATTGTTGTAATACATGAGTAGTCCACATGTAGTTAGCATGTATCAAACATATCAATAACATGACTTTTAATCATAGTTTTGTTCAATTTAATTGATGATTGATGAAATATATTTTAGTGGTGAAGTATTTGGAATTAAAAGTAGTTTTTTATGGCCCTAACAACAAATGTAATTCAGTCTCTGCCCTCTAGGGGGCGCATTGACTCGAAGCACCATCTTTTATTCAAATGTTGTTCTTCCGATTTGAGGTCCAAAAAAAAAGAGAGCTTGAAAAGTGCATGTAGTTTACCTGTAGTTTACCATGTTTCACCTGTAGTTAACCATGTTTCACCTGTACTTTACCATGTTTCATGTGTAGTTTACCATGTTTCACCTGTACTTTACCATGTTTCACCTGTAGTTTACCATGTTTCACCTGTAGTTTACTATGTTTCACCTGTAGTTTACTATGTTTCACCTGTAGTTGACCATGTTTCACCTATAGTTTACCTTGTCTCACCTGTAGTTTGCCATGTTTCACCTGTAGTTCACCATTTTTCACCTGTAGTTGACTATGTTTCACGTGTAATTTACTATGTTTCACGTGTAATTTACTGTTTCACCTGTAGTTTACCATGTTTCACCTGTAGTTTACTATGTTTAACCTGCAGTTTACCATGTTTCACCTGTACTTTACCATGTTTCACCTGTAGTTTACTGTTTCACCTGTAGTTTACTATGTTTTACCTGTAGTTTACTATGTTTCACATGTAGTTTACCATGTTTCACCTGTAGTTTACCATGTTTTACATGTAGTTTACCATGTTTTACCTGTAGTTTACCATGTTTCACCTGTAGTTTACCATGTTTCACCTGTAATTTACTATATTTCCCCTGTAGTTTACTATGTTTCACCTGTAGTTTACCATGTTTAACCTGTAGTTTACCATGTTTCACCTGTAATTTACTATATTTCACCTGTAGTTTACTATGTTTCACCTGTAGTTTACCATGTTTAACCTGTAGTTTACCATGTTTCACTTGTAATTTACTTTGTTTCACCTGTAGTTTACTATGTTTCACCTGTAGTTTACTATGTTTTACCTGT
>NC_084739.1:68494006-68536506 GCF_033978785.1 Entelurus aequoreus
GACTTGGCTGAGGGGGAGCATGTAGATGGAGAACAGGATGGGACCCAGTATTGAGCCCTGGGGGACCCCACAGGTGAGGTTGACACAGCGGGAGGAATGGTTTGCTATGTTCACAGAGAAGGTTCTGTTGTTGAGGTATGACGTAAACCAGGACAGGGCTGTGTTGGTGATGCCGACCCCATGTTGGAGGCGGTCCAGGAGATCAGTATGGTCTATAGTATCGAACGCTGCACTGAGGTCCAGGAGAACCAGTGCAGCACATTTCCCAGAGTCAGTGATGAGGAGAAGGTCGTTTAATACCTTCAAGAGGGCGGACTCAGTGCTGTGGCCGGCCCTAAATCCGGACTGAAATTTTTCCAGTATGTTGTTGTGTTGGAGATAGGGCTGCAGCTGACTGAGGATGGCCTTTTCTAACAGTTTAGACAGAAATGGTAATTTTGAGATGGGTCTGTAGTTGCTGGGGTGAGTGGGATCTAGGTTGGCTTTCTTAAGAAGGGGTTGGACTACTGCTTCTTTTAGGCATGATGGGACTATACCTGTGGCCAGGGAACAGTTGATGATGGACAGGATGTGGGGACCTACTGCATCAAAAACCTCCTTAAGGAGGAGGGCAGGGACGGGGTCCTGAGGGGATGTGGCGGGTCTCAAGGCGGCGGCCATCTTAGAGAGGGATGAAAGGGAGATGGGGCTGAACATGGAGAAAGTGGATGAGCAACTCAGAGTACGAGCTAAGTCCCGGGTGGGAGGTGGGATGTTACTTCTGATGGTGTTTACTTTATCTGAGAAAAACAACAGAAACTCTTCACACTTTGTAGGGGATGCATCCTGGATAACAGTGGTGGGGGGGGACACCACAGAATTGATGGTTTTGAATAGAATTCTGGAGTTTGGAGCATTCGCAATGAGACTGGCAAAGAACTTGTCTCTCTCAGCTTTAACCACCCGGTGGTAGCTCTTCTGTCTGTCCCTCAGTATCTCAAGAGAGACCTGCAGACCATCTTTCTTCCACCTCCGCTCCGCCTGTCTCCATGCTCTCCTCTCTGCTCTGGTGGTCTCATTGAGCCAAGCCATGGTCTTGGGTTTGGGCTTTTTCAACTTGAGAGGGGCAATAGAGTCCAGAACAGAAAGGCAGGTGGAGTTGAACACGGACGTAAGCTCCTCTGGGTCTGATGACAGCATCTCACCTGCCCTGATGTTTTGGGCGGCAGCAAAAGCAGAGGAAAACTTAGCAGGTGTCTGGGCGTTGATAAACCGTGAGAGGCGTGCAGGACATTGGGTGTTAGTGGAGGGAGGAGACAGGGAGGTTTGAAACACCACAGCATAATGGTCACAGTCTGTGTGGGCTGACATTGTTTCCATATTGCTGACAGGGAGATTGACAGAGAGGACAAGATCTAGGGTGTGACCTTTTTTATGGGTTGGGACGGAAACGTGTTGGGTGAGACCAAAAGAGTCTATCAGGTCCATAAATTCACATTCAAAGCCCCGTGTGGGATTATCAACGTGGATGTTGAAATCTCCCAAGATCAACACTCTATCATGGCTGGGGATTATTTTACTGAGGAGGTCTGAGAATTGAGTTATAAAATTCTTGCTCTCCTTGAAAAACTTGCTGTCCGTTGGGCGGTAGATGGTCAGAACCAGGAAGGTGTCAGACAAGCCCACTTTCACCAGTAGAGCTTCAAAACTGGAGTGTGTGAGGCAGTTTAACACAGAGCAGCTGTAATTGTCCTTGTACATGAAGGCCACGCCCCCTCCCGTCTTTCCGTGTCTCGGGTTGCCGAGGTAACTCCAGCCAGGTGGGCACAGTTCATTTAGAGTGGAATAATCCCCGGGGATTTGCCATGTTTCCGTGATCGCGAAGAATTCCAGTTGTTGTTTGGAAATAAACTCACACAGGACGGATGTTTTCTCCTTCACCGATCTGGCATTGAGCAGACCGACTTTCACGGCGACTTCACTCGCCGCAGAGGTAGGTGTTTTTGCCGGTAAACAGTGAGCTCGGGGCTGGGTGGGAGACACGAGATGGGTCGCTATTTGAGAAAGTTTGTTTTTCACCGCTCTGCCCGCGCGATGTCCTCGGCGTCTACCTCCGCCTCTCCGGTGAGTCCGTCGGTTTATAAAATTGACGTTACTCCAAGGTCCGAAGGGAATAACGAAGTCGTTTGGCAATACTTTTTTCAGTGGTGTTTGTTTCTGCTCGCAGCAAACAAAGTTTTCCTCCATTGAGGCACGAATGTCAAAAAGCGCTCTCCGATCATATCTGTAAATGATCCGGTTTGATCGCAAGATACTTTGGTACAACAATACAAATAGATAAACATGAAATGCCATGAATTGGGGTGAGTGGCTGGCTGCAATCGGGCGTAGCGCCGCCATCTTCTTTCCCGGCCAGTGTATTATTAAACATGTATTACTAAGTGCCCCCACATTCCTCTTGGTACCAACATGTATTACTAAACGCCCTCCTCTTTGTACCAACATGTATTACTAAATGTCCCCACATTCCTCTTGGTACCAACATGTATTACTAAATGCCCCCACACTCTTCTTGGTACCAACATGTATTACTAAATGTACCCACACTCCTCTTGGTACCAACATGTATTACTAAATGCCCCCACACTCCTCTTGGTACCAACATGTATTACTAAACGCCCTCCTCTTGGTACCAACATGTATTACTAAATGCCCCCACATTCCTCTTGGTACCAACATGTATTACTAAATGCCCCCACACTCCTGTTGGTACCAACATGTATTACTAAATGGCCCCACACTCCTATTGGTACCAACATGTATTACTAAATGCCCTCACACTCCTCTTGGTACCAACATGTATTACTAAATGTACCCACACTCCTCTTGGTACCAACATGTATTACTAAATGTCCCCACAGTCCTCTTGGTACCAACATGTATTACTAAATGCCCCCAGACTCCTCTTGGTACCAACATGTATTACTAAATGCCCCCACACTCCTCTTGGTACCAACATGTATTACTAAATGCCCCCACATTCCTCTTGGTACCAACATGTATTACTAAATGTCCCCACACTCCTGTTGGTACCAACATGTATTACTAAATGTCCCCACACTCCTCTTGGTACCAACATGTATTACTAAATGCCCCCACATTCCTCTTGGTACCAAAATGTATTACTAAATGCCCCCACACTCCTCTTGGTACCAACATGTATTACTAAATGAACCCAAATTCCTCTTGGTACCAACATGTATTACTAAATGCCCCCACACTCCTGTTGGTACCAACATGTATTACTAAGTGCCCCCACATTCCTCTTGGTACCAACATGTATTACTAAACGCCCTCCTCTTGGTACCAACATGTATTACTAAATGCCCTCACACTCCTCTTGGTACCAACATGTATTACTAAATGTACCCACACTCCTCTTGGTACCAACATGTATTACTAAATGCCCCCACACTCCTCTTGGTACCAACATGTATTACTAAATGTCCCCACACTCCTCTTGGTACCAACATGTATTACTAAATGCCCTCCTCTTGGTACCAACATGTATTACTAAATGCCCTCACACTCCTCTTGGTACCAAGATGTATTACTAAATGTCCCCACACTCCTCTTGGTACTAACATGTATTACTAAATGCCCCCACACTCCTCTTGGTACCAACATGTATTACTAAATGCCCCCACGCTCCTCTTGGTACCAACATGTATTACTAAATGTCCCCACACTCCTCTTAGTACCAACATGTATTACTAAATGCCCCCACAGTCCTCGTGGTACCAACATGTATTACTAAATGCCCCCACATTCCTCTTGGTACCAACATGTATTACTAAACGCCCTCCTCTTGGTACCAACATGTATTACTAAATGCCCTCACACTCCTCTTGGTACCAACATGTATTACTAAATGTCCCCACACTCCTCTTGGTACCAACATGTATTACTAAATGTCCCCACACTCCTCTTGGTACCAACATGTATTACTAAATGTCCCCACACTCCTCTTGGTACCAACATGTATTACTAAACGCCCTCCTCTTGGTACCAACATGTATTACTAAATGCCCTCACACTCCTCTTGGTACCAACATGTATTACTAAATGTACCCACACTCCTCTTGGTACCAACATGTATTACTAAATGCCCCCACACTCCTCTTGGTACCAACATGTATTACTAAATGTCCCCACACTCCTCTTGGTACCAACATGTATTACTAAACGCCCTCCTCTTTGTACCAACATGTATTACTAAATGTCCCCACATTCCTCTTGGTACCAACATGTATTACTAAATGCCCCCACACTCTTCTTGGTACCAACATGTATTACTAAATGTACCCACACTCCTCTTGGTACCAACATGTATTACTAAATGCCCCCACACTCCTCTTGGTACCAACATGTATTACTAAACGCCCTCCTCTTGGTACCAACATGTATTACTAAATGCCCCCACATTCCTCTTGGTACCAACATGTATTACTAAATGCCCCCACACTCCTGTTGGTACCAACATGTATTACTAAATGGCCCCACACTCCTATTGGTACCAACATGTATTACTAAATGCCCTCACACTCCTCTTGGTACCAACATGTATTACTAAATGTACCCACACTCCTCTTGGTACCAACATGTATTACTAAATGTCCCCACAGTCCTCTTGGTACCAACATGTATTACTAAATGCCCCCACACTCCTCTTGGTACCAACATGTATTACTAAATGCCCCCACACTCCTCTTGGTACCAACATGTATTACTAAATGCCCCCACATTCCTCTTGGTACCAACATGTATTACTAAATGTCCCCACACTCCTGTTGGTACCAACATGTATTACTAAATGTCCCCACACTCCTCTTGGTACCAACATGTATTACTAAATGCCCCCACATTCCTCTTGGTACCAAAATGTATTACTAAATGCCCCCACACTCCTCTTGGTACCAACATGTATTACTAAATGAACCCAAATTCCTCTTGGTACCAACATGTATTACTAAATGCCCCCACACTCCTGTTGGTACCAACATGTATTACTAAGTGCCCCCACATTCCTCTTGGTACCAACATGCATTACTAAACGCCCTCCTCTTGGTACCAACATGTATTACTAAATGCCCTCACACTCCTCTTGGTACCAACATGTATTACTAAATGTACCCACACTCCTCTTGGTACCAACATGTATTACTAAATGCCCCCACACTCCTCTTGGTACCAACATGTATTACTAAATGTCCCCACACTCCTCTTGGTACCAACATGTATTACTAAATGCCCTCCTCTTGGTACCAACATGTATTACTAAATGCCCTCACACTCCTCTTGGTACCAAGATGTATTACTAAATGTCCCCACACTCCTCTTGGTACTAACATGTATTACTAAATGCCCCCACACTCCTCTTGGTACCAACATGTATTACTAAATGCCCCCACGCTCCTCTTGGTACCAACATGTATTACTAAATGTCCCCACACTCCTCTTAGTACCAACATGTATTACTAAATGCCCCCACAGTCCTCGTGGTACCAACATGTATTACTAAATGCCCCCACATTCCTCTTGGTACCAACATGTATTACTAAACGCCCTCCTCTTGGTACCAACATGTATTACTAAATGCCCTCACACTCCTCTTGGTACCAACATGTATTACTAAATGTCCCCACACTCCTCTTGGTACCAACATGTATTACTAAATGTCCCCACACTCCTCTTGGTACCAACATGTATTACTAAATGTCCCCACACTCCTCTTGGTACCAACATGTATTACTAAACGCCCTCCTCTTGGTACCAACATGTATTACTAAATGCCCTCACACTCCTCTTGGTACCAACATGTATTACTAAATGTACCCACACTCCTCTTGGTACCAACATGTATTACTAAATGCCCCCACACTCCTCTTGGTACCAACATGTATTACTAAATGTCCCCACACTCCTCTTGGTACCAACATGTATTACTAAATGCCCTCCTCTTGGTACCAACATGTATTACTAAATGCCCTCACACTCCTCTTGGTACCAAGATGTATTACTAAATGTCCCCACACTCCTCTTGGTACTAACATGTATTACTAAATGCCCCCACACTCCTCTTGGTACCAACATGTATTACTAAATGCCCCCACGCTCTTCTTGGTACCAACATGTATTACTAAATGTCTTCACACTCCTCTTAGTACCAACATGTATTACAAAATGCCCCCACAGTCCTCTTGGTACCAACATGTATTACTAAATGCCCCCACAGTCCTCTTGGTACCAACATGTATTACTAAACGCCCTCCTCTTGGTACCAACATGTACTACTAAATGCCCTCACACTCCTCTTGGTACCAACATGTATTACTAAATGTCCCCACACTCCTCTTGGTACCAACATGTATTACTAAATGTCCCCACACTCCTCTTGGTACCAACATGTATTACTAAATGTCCCCACACTCCTCTTGGTACCAACATGTATTACTAAATGCCCCCACACTCCTCTTGGTACCAACATTTATTACTAAATGCCCCCACACTCCTCTTGGTACCAACATGTATTACTAAATGTCCCCACACCCCTCTTGGTACCAACATGTATTACTAAATGCCCCCACACTCCTCTTGGTACCAACATGTATTACTAAACGCCCTCCTCTTGGTACCAACATGTATTACTAAATGTCCCCACACCCCTCTTGGTACCAACATGTATTACTAAATGCCCCCACATTCCTCTTGGTACCAACATGTATTACTAAATTCCCCCACACTCCTGTTGGTACCAACATGTATTACTAAGTGCCCCCACATTCCTCTTGGTACCAACATGTATTACTAAACGCCCTCCTCTTTGTACCAACATGTATTACTAAATGTCCCCACATTCCTCTTGGTACCAACATGTATTACTAAATGCCCCCACACTCTTCTTGGTACCAACATGTATTACTAAATGTACCCACACTCCTCTTGGTACCAAAATGTATTACTAAATGCCCCCACACTCCTCTTGGTACCAACATGTATTACTAAACGCCCTCCTCTTGGTACCAACATGTATTACTAAATGCCCCCACATTCCTCTTGGTACCAACATGTATTACTAAATGCCCCCACACTCCTGTTGGTACCAACATGTATTACTAAATGGCCCCACACTCCTATTGGTACCAACATGTATTACTAAATGCCCTCACACTCCTCTTGGTACCAACATGTATTACTAAATGTACCCACACTCCTCTTGGTACCAACATGTATTACTAAATGTCCCCACAGTCCTCTTGGTACCAACATGTATTACTAAATGCCCCCACACTCCTCTTGGTACCAACATGTATTACTAAATGCCCCCACACTCCTCTTGGTACCAACATGTATTACTAAATGCCCCCACATTCCTCTTGGTACCAACATGTATTACTAAATGTCCCCACACTCCTGTTGGTACCAACATGTATTACTAAATGTCCCCACACTCCTCTTGGTACCAACATGTATTACTAAATGCCCCCACATTCCTCTTGGTACCAAAATGTATTACTAAATGCCCCCACACTCCTCTTGGTACCAACATGTATTACTAAATGAACCCAAATTCCTCTTGGTACCAACATGTATTACTAAATGCCCCCACACTCCTGTTGGTACCAACATGTATTACTAAGTGCCCCCACATTCCTCTTGGTACCAACATGTATTACTAAACGCCCTCCTCTTGGTACCAACATGTATTACTAAATGCCCTCACACTCCTCTTGGTACCAACATGTATTACTAAATGTACCCACACTCCTCTTGGTACCAACATGTATTACTAAATGCCCCCACACTCCTCTTGGTACCAACATGTATTACTAAATGTCCCCACACTCCTCTTGGTACCAACATGTATTACTAAATGCCCTCCTCTTGGTACCAACATGTATTACTAAATGCCCTCACACTCCTCTTGGTACCAAGATGTATTACTAAATGTCCCCACACTCCTCTTGGTACTAACATGTATTACTAAATGCCCCCACACTCCTCTTGGTACCAACATGTATTACTAAATGCCCCCACGCTCCTCTTGGTACCAACATGTATTACTAAATGTCCCCACACTCCTCTTAGTACCAACATGTATTACTAAATGCCCCCACAGTCCTCGTGGTACCAACATGTATTACTAAATGCCCCCACATTCCTCTTGGTACCAACATGTATTACTAAACGCCCTCCTCTTGGTACCAACATGTATTACTAAATGCCCTCACACTCCTCTTGGTACCAACATGTATTACTAAATGTCCCCACACTCCTCTTGGTACCAACATGTATTACTAAATGTCCCCACACTCCTCTTGGTACCAACATGTATTACTAAATGTCCCCACACTCCTCTTGGTACCAACATGTATTACTAAACGCCCTCCTCTTGGTACCAACATGTATTACTAAATGCCCTCACACTCCTCTTGGTACCAACATGTATTACTAAATGTACCCACACTCCTCTTGGTACCAACATGTATTACTAAATGCCCCCACACTCCTCTTGGTACCAACATGTATTACTAAATGTCCCCACACTCCTCTTGGTACCAACATGTATTACTAAATGCCCTCCTCTTGGTACCAACATGTATTACTAAATGCCCTCACACTCCTCTTGGTACCAAGATGTATTACTAAATTTCCCCACACTCCTCTTGGTACTAACATGTATTACTAAATGCCCCCACACTCCTCTTGGTACCAACATGTATTACTAAATGCCCCCACGCTCCTCTTGGTACCAACATGTATTACTAAATGTCCCCACACTCCTCTTAGTACCAACATGTATTACTAAATGCCCCCACAGTCCTCTTGGTACCAACATGTATTACTAAATGCCCCCACATTCCTCTTGGTACCAACATGTATTACTAAACGCCCTCCTCTTGGTACCAACATGTACTACTAAATGCCCTCACACTCCTCTTGGTACCAACATGTATTACTAAATGTCCCCACACTCCTCTTGGTACCAACATGTATTACTAAATGTCCCCACACTCCTCTTGGTACCAACATGTATTACTAAATGTCCCCACACTCCTCTTGGTACCAACATGTATTACTAAACGCCCTCCTCTTGGTACCAACATGTATTACTAAATGCCCCCACACTCCTCTTGGTACCAACATGTATTACTAAATGTCTCCACAGTCCTCTTGGTACCAACATGTATTACTAAATGCCCCCACACTCTTCTTGGTACCAACATGTATTACTAAATGCCCCCACACTCCTCTTGGTACCAACATGTATTACTAAATGTCCCCACAGTCCTCTTGGTACCAACATGTATTACTAAATGCCCCCACACTCCTCTTGGTACCAACATGTATTACTAAATGCCCTCAAACTCCTCTTGGTACCAACATGTATTACTAAATGTCCCCACAGTCCTCTTGGTACCAACATGTATTACTAAATGCCCCCACATTCCTCTTGGTACCAAAATGTATTACTAAATGCCCCCACACTCCTCTTGGTACCAACATGTATTACTAAATGCCCCCACATTCCTCTTGGTACCAACATGTATTACTAAATGCCCCCACACTCCTGTTGGTACCAACATGTATTACTAAATGTCCCCACACTCCTCTTGGTACCAACATGTATTACTAAATGCCCCCACACTCCTGTTGGTACCAACATGTATTACTAAATGTCCCCACACTCCTCTTGGTACCAACATGTATTACTAAATGCCCCCACACTCCTCTTGGTACCAACATGTATTACTAAATGCCCCCACACTCCTCTTGGTACCAACATGTATTACTAAGTGCCCCCATATTTCTCTTGGTACCAACATGTATTACTAAACACCCTCCTCTTTGTACCAACATGTATTACTAAATGTCCCCACAGTCCTCTTGGTACCAACATGTATTACTAAATGTCCCCACACTCTTCTTGGTACCAACATGTATTACTAAATGTACCCACACTCCTCTTTGTACCAACATGTATTACTAAATGTCTCCACACTCCTCTTGGTACCAACATGTATTACTAAATGTCCCCACACTCTTGGTACCAACATGTATTACTAAATGTCCCCACACTCCTCTTGGTACCAACATGTATTACTAAATGCCCCCACACTCCTCTTGGTACCAACATGTATTACTAAACGCCCTCCTCTTGGTACCAACATGTATTACTAAATGCCCCCACACTCCTCTTGGTACCAACATGTATTACTAAATGTCCCCACAGTCCTCTTGGTACCAACATGTATTACTAAATGCCCCCACACTCCTCTTGGTACCAACATGTATTACTAAACGCCCTCCTCTTGGTACCAACATGTATTACTAAATGTCCCTACACTCTTTTTGGTACCAACATGTATTACTAAATGTCCCCACACTCCTCTTGGTACCAACATGTATTACTAAATGTCCCCACAGTCCTCTTGGTACCAACAAGAATTACTAAATGCCCCCACACTCCTCTTGGTACCAACATGTATTACTAAACGCCCTCCTCTTGGTACCAACATGTATTACTAAATGTCCCTACACTCTTTTTGGTACCAACATGTATTACTAAAGGTCCCCACACTCCTCTTGGTACCAACATGTATTACTAAATGCCCCCACACTCCTGTTGGTACCAACATGTATTACTAAATGTCCCCACACTCCTCTTGGTACCAACATGTATTACTAAATGCCCCCACACTCCTCACGCTGAAGGAGGTCCAGCTGCAGAGAGACCCGGGCTGCAGGAACTCCTCGTACCCCGAGTCAGGCAACGGGAAGAGCCGAAGACAAAGCATGCTGTTTTAGACTTAGTTATGTATTACTAAATGCCCCCACACTCCTCTTGGTACCAACATGTATTACTAAATGCCCTCACACTCCTCTTGGTACCAACATGTATTACTAAATGTCCCCACAGTCCTCTTGGTACCAACATGTATTACTAAATGTCCCCACACTCCTCTTGGTACCAACATGTATTACTAAATGTCCCCACACTCCTCTTGGTACCAACATGTATTACTAAATGTCCCCACACTCCTCTTGGTACCAACATGTATTACTAAATGTCCCCACACTCCTCTTGGTACCAACATGTATTACTAAATGCCCCCACATTCCTCTTGGTACCAAAATGTATTACTAAATGCCCCCACACTCCTGTTGGTACCAACATGTATTACTAAATGTCCCCACACTCCTCTTGGTACCAACATGTATTACTAAATGCCCCCACACTCCTCACGCTGAAGGAGGTCCAGCTGCAGAGAGACCCGGGCTGCAGGAACTCCTCGTACCCCGAGTCAGGCAACGGGAAGAGCCGAAGACAAAGCATGCTGTTTTAGACTTAGTTATGTATTACTAAATGCCCTCACACCCCTCTTGGTACCAACATGTATTACTAAATGTCCCCACACCCCTCTTGGTACCAACATGTATTACTAAATGCCCTCACACCCCTCTTGGTACCAACATGTATTACTAAATGTCCCCACACCCCTCTTGGTACCAACATGTATTACTAAATGCCCTCACACCCCTCTTGGTACCAACATGTATTACTAAATGTCCCCACACTCCTCTTGGTACAAACATGTACTTGTACAGGTCCTTTATTGGTGGCGGTGTAGCGCTCAACTCTAGTCTGAGGAAAAAATAAAATAAAATGTATAATTGATGTCAAATTGGAACATTGCTGTTCTAAATGTGACAGAACAGTTGTTAGCTGCACGTATTTATAGCCTCTCCAGTACGTGTGGTACAGCAACGTTGCTTATTATTATTTGCCGGCTGCTGCACATTACTGGCAAACACAGTGAGCGCCTGACTACAAAAAAACAAACAATGAGGAGGAGGAGGAGGAGGACATCATTTTAAGACCCATTTCATCCCCCAGCTTTTTATCAGCGTTGAGAAAATTAAAAAACAAAAATGGCCTTTGCCATACAAATCTGAATAAGACAAAATGTGCTATACAAATAAAGTAGATTGTATTGAATTGGAAAATAAATATTCCACTGTTTAGGAGCAGAGTGTCATCATCATCATCACCATCATCATACGAGCACACTAATGTGGTGCCACTCCATTTCCAAGCTGGATTAGACGACCGTGGTGTTTCTAGATGCTGGTGGAAAAGGTGATTCGGGCGTGAGAACACGGACGGTCAATAATTGTCTGAATGACACGTCTTCTCTTGGAACATTTTCTCATCTCACTATGAACATTTACAAACTCAACCACTCCGAGGCAGTCGTTGAAAACTTGTCATTCAATTCTAATAAGACAATTACAACAATGGCGTCACACAAATATCATTGTGATATATTTTTACTCCCCCAACAACGTGTCGATTTGACAAACAAGCAAAACTTTTTATTTTCCAAATGGATAGGCCTAAATTGAAATGATGATTTTGAATATTTAATTACTATTGCATGTTGTATTTTATTGGATAAAGTGAACTAACATTTTTGCAAAAAAATATTTGAGCAGACAATGGTACTTCTATTTATTATTTTATATATTTGATTACAAATCTAAATACATTATTTGTTCATGTAAATAATTTTGATATTTTATTGAATAAAATGTTTATTTAAAATCATAAATGTCATTTGTTAATCTGATAATATGTTGTAGGTATGTTATTAAATAAAAACAATGACAAAATATTTAAATATATGTTCAAATATTTTGTTAAAATTGTGAATTTATATATTTTAGCAAACATTTGTATTTTCATAAAGGTATTGCATATTGTATTTTATTGGATAAAGTGAATTAACACTTAAAAGTTTAGCAAAAAAATATGTTATGAAAAATTGATACTTCTATTTATTATTTTAAATATTTGATAAAAAATCTAAATAAATAATTGTGATATTTTATTGAATAAAATAACACATTTTAGAAAAATCGTATTTTAAATATTTAATTAAAATCATAACTGTCCTTTGTTTATCTGATAAAATGTCATATGTTATTAAATAAAAATGATGACATTTTTACAAAATATTTAAGTATATGTTCAAATATTTTGTTAAAATTGTGAATGGATATATTTTAGAAAACATTTTTATTTTCATATAATTTACTTATTTCATGCACAAGTGTAAATTGAATTTGACATTTTAGCTCAACGTATTTCCATCAATCTATCCATTTTCTACCGCTTTTCCCTTAGGGGTCGCGGGGGTGGGGGGGGGGGGGGGCGCTGGAGCCTATCTCAGCTACAATTGGGCGGAAGGCGGGGTACACCCTGGACAAGACGCCACCTCATCGCAGGCTCAATGTATTTATGATTCTAAATATTTAATTACAAATGTAATGTAATTAACTTTATTCATTTATGCTATTGCATATTTTATTTTATTGGATAAAGTGAATCAACATTTAAAATGTTTGCAAAAAAATATTTAAGGCAAAATTGGTACTTTTATTTATTATTTGAAATATTAGATTAAAAAATCTAAATAAATGATTTGTTCATAAAAATAATTTTGATATTTTATTAAATAAATTAATTTGAAATTTTAACTAAATCTAGTTATTTTAAATATTTAACTAAAATCATAAGAGTAATTTGTTTATCTGATAAAATTTCATAAGTTATTGAATACAAATATTATGACAATTTTACAGAATATTTAATACGTTCAAATATTTTGTTAAAATTGTGGTTTTATATATTTTAGCAAACTTTTTTATTTATATAATTTATTAATTTTAAATATTTAATAAAAAAACTAATAAATGTGATACGTCCAAATTATTTACAGTTTTTTTTAAATAAAGTTAATTATTACGACATTAACACAAATGATTAATTTAGATACTTTTTCTCATTTCATTGAATATGAATTAGTTATGTTTTCATGTTATCAAATGATATAATACTGACTTTTATACGTTCAAAATCTGCATGCTCTGAAAGTTTGAGCAAGAACTGCTGGATTAGAACGAAAAATAAGAATTATATTTAAAATAAAGAATAACAAAATCCAAAACATGCACAAAAAAAAATACTTAAAAAAAAAAGGAATAATGAAAAATAAATGTAAACATTTTAAATTAAGATTTGCTAAGTTTTGTCATGGACATCTGGGGTTCCATTTTTTAATAAATGACACGTCATGCATTGTGCTGACAAGAAATAAAGGACATGGCATGTATGGACAAAAGTCATGGGACACACCTGTACCTGGATGAGTTTGGTGTGGAAGAAGCTAACGTGCAGACACCAACATCTAACAGGAAGTAGCACGGGGACTGATGGGAACTCCACCTTTCCTTCTATTGTCAGTATCCAGGGTGCGTCCCAATACTTTTGTCCTTGCAGTCCACTTGCTTCAAATCAAGACACAAAAACGGCGAGCCAACAGAAGGAAATAAGAAGAGGAAGCATGTCAGTGCGACCTGAAGACGGAAGCATGCGACAAGAAGAAGAAGAGCATGCTCAAACTTCTACTGTACCATGGCTGCTCAGTCAAGTACTGCATCAGCGGCTCCACGCCTGGCCACAGTTATTACGTGTGGGCAGGGAGGGAGCATGACCGGGAGAAAAGAGAGGCACGCACACAAACACACAAACAAACACACACACACACACACACACACACACACACACACACACACACACACACACACACACACACACACACACACACACACACACACACACAGCAGTTGGAGTCACACTGTGCATTCTTGTTAATGTTTGCTGACTTCCTCTTATGCTTATGAAGCGTTCAACACATAATAAATACACACTTTTTCACTACAGAATTATGGCTGGCTGCAGTTTGACCCTGGAACCGATTATTCTTACTTCTAATGGAACATATTGTTTGGAAATATGAGCAAGTCAGAGGTGGTGTGAAGCCACAGCTCATTTGCATATTCAGTGAAGCTGGCATTAATGTAAGAAGTGATAACAGGAAGTAACATGGACGTAAGAAGTGATAACAGGAAGTGGCATGGATGTAAGAAGTGATAACAGGAAGTGACAGGAAGTGTAAGAAGTGATAACAGGAAGTGACAAGAAGTGTAAGAAGTGATAACAGGAAGTGTAAGTAGTGATAACAGGAAGTGACATGGATGTAAGAAGTGATAACAGGAAGTGGCATGGATGTAAGAAGTGATAACAGGAAGTGGCATGGATGTAAGAAGTGATAACAGGAAGTGACATGAATGTAAGAAGTGATAACAGGAAGTGACATGGATGTAAGAAGTGATAACGGGAAGTGACAGGAAGTGTAAGAAGTGATAACAGGAAGTGACAGAAAGTGTAAGAAGTGATAACAGGAAGTGTAAGTAGTGATAACAGGAAGTGACATGAATGTAAGAAGTGATAACAGGAAGTGGCATGGATGTAGGAAGTGATAACAGGAAGTGACATGAATGTATGAAGTGATAACAGGAAGTGACAGGAAGTGTAAGAAGTGATAACAGGAAGTGTAAGTAGTGATAACAGGAAGTGACATGGATGTAAGAAGTGATAACAGGAAGTGGCATGGATGTAGGAAGTGATAACAGGAAGTGACATGAATGTATGAAGTGATAACAGGAAGTGACAGGAAGTGTAAGAAGTGATAACAGGAAGTGTAAGTAGTGATAACAGGAAGTGACATGGATGTGAGAAGTGATAACAGGAAGTGGCATGGATGTAAGAAGTGATAACAGGAAGTGGCATGGATGTAAGAAGTGATAACAGGAAGTGACATGAATGTATGAAGTGATAACAGGAAGTGACAGGAAGTGTAAGAAGTGATAACAGGAAGTGTAAGTAGTGATAACAGGAAGTGACATGGATGTAAGAAGTGATAACAGGAAGTGGCATGGATGTAGGAAGTGATAACAGGAAGTGACATGAATGTATGAAGTGATAACAGGAAGTGACAGGAAGTGTAAGAAGTGATAACAGGAAGTGTAAGTAGTGATAACAGGAAGTGACATGGATGTAAGAAGTGATAACAGGAAGTGGCATGGATGTAAGAAGTGATAACAGGAAGTGACATGAATGTAAGAAGTGATAACAGGAAGTGACATGGATGTAAGAAGTGATAACAGGAAGTGACAGGAAGTGTAAGAAGTGATAACAGGAAGTGTAAGTAGTGATAACAGGAAGTGACATGGATGTAAGAAGTGATAACAGGAAGTGGCATGGATGTAGGAAGTGATAACAGGAAGTGACATGAATGTATGAAGTGATAACAGGAAGTGACAGGAAGTGTAAGTAGTGATAACAGGAAGTGACATGGATGTAAGAAGTGATAACAGGAAGTGGCATGGATGTAAGAAGTGATAACAGGAAGTGACATGAATGTAAGAAGTGATAACAGGAAGTGACATGGATGTAAGAAGTGATAACAGGAAGTGACAGGAAGTGATAACAGGAAGTGACAGGAAGTGATAACAGGAAGTGACAGGAAGTGTAAGAAGTGATAACAGGAAGTGTAAGTAGTGATAACAGGAAGTGACATGGATGTAAGAAGTGATAACAGGAAGTGGCATGGATGTAAGAAGTGATAACAGGAAGTGTAAGTAGTGATAACAGGAAGTGCACACACACGATTGCACTTATACAAACCCCGTTTCCATATGAGTTGGGAAATTGTGTTAAATGTAAATATGAACGGAATACAATGATTTGCAAATCCTTTTCAAGCCATATTCAGTTGAATGTGCTACAAAGACAACATATTTGATGTTCAAACCCATAAACTTTATTTTTGTTTGCAAATAATCAGTAACTTAGAATTTCATGGCTGCAACACGTGCCAAAGTAGTTGGGAAAGGGCATGTTCACCACTGTGTTACATGGCCTTTCCTTTTAACAACACTCAGTAAACGATTGGGAACTGAGGAAACTAATTGTTGAAGCTTTGAAAGTGGAATTCTTTCCCATTCTTGTTTTATGTAGAGCTTCAGTCGTTCAACAGTCCGGGGGTCTCCGCTGTCGTATTTTAGGCTTCATAATGCGCCACGCATTTTCCATGGGAGACAGGTCTGGACTGCAGGCGGGCCAGGAAAGTACCCGCACTCTTTTTTGTGTGAAACCGCGCTGTTGTAACACGTGCTGAATGTGGCTTGGCATTGTCTTGCTGAAATAAGCAGGGGCGTCCATGAAAAAGATGGCGCTTAGATGGCAGCATATGTTGTTCCAAAAGCTGTATGTACCTGTCAGCATGAATGGTGCCTTCACAGATGTGTAAGTTACCCATGCCTTGAGCACTAATACACCCCCATACCATCACACATGCTGGCTTTTACACTTTGCGTCGATAACAGTCTGGATGGTTCGCTTCCCCTTTGGTCCGGATGACACGATGTCGAATATTTCCAAAAACAATTTGAAATGCGGACTCGTCAGACCACAGAACACTTTTCCACTTTGCATGAGTCCATCTTAGATGATCTCGGGCCCAGAGAAGCCGGCGGCGTTTCTGGGTGTTGTTGATAAATGGCTTTCGCTTCGCATAGTAGAGTTTTAACTTGCACTTACAGATGTAGCGACCAAATGTATTTAGTGACAGCGGTTTTCTGAAGTGTTCCTGAGCCCATGTGGTGATATCCTTTAGAGATTGATGTCGGTTTTTGATACAGTGCCGTCTGAGGGATGGAAGGTCACGGTCATTCAATGTTGGTTTCCGGCCATGCTGCTTACGTGGAGTGATTTCTCCTGATTTTCTGAACCTTTTGATGATATTATGGACCGTAGATGTTGAAATCCCTAAATTTCTTGCAATTTCACTTTGAGAAACGTTGTTCTTAAACTGTTTGACTATTTGCTAAGGCAGTTGTGGACAAAGTGGTGTACCTCGCCCCATCCTTTCTTGTGAAAGACTGAGCATTTTTTGGGAAGCTGTTTTTATACCCAGTCATGGCACCCACCTGTTCCCAATTAGCCTGCACACCTGTGGGATGTTCCAAATAAGTGTTTGATGAGCATTCCTCAACTTTCTCACTCTTTTTTGCCACTTGTGCCAGCTTTTTTGAAACATGTTGCAGGCATCAAATTCTAAAGTTAATGATTATTTGCACACAAAAAAAAAAGTTTATCAGTTAGGACATCAAATATGTTGTCTTTGTAGCATATTCAACTTGAAAAGGATTTGCAAATCATTGTATTCCGTTT
Source organism: Entelurus aequoreus (assembly GCF_033978785.1). Taxonomy (NCBI): domain Eukaryota; kingdom Metazoa; phylum Chordata; class Actinopteri; order Syngnathiformes; family Syngnathidae; genus Entelurus; species Entelurus aequoreus. The sequence continues at coordinate 68,512,188 of NC_084739.1, forward strand.
ATATTTACATCTAACACCATTTCCCAACTCATATGGAAGCGGGGTTTGTACAAGGTGCTGCTGGTCAAGAACATTCAGTTGCCAAAAAAAGTGTGAGCAGATAGAAAAAGAGAAGAGTACATCACAGAAGAGAAGAGTACTGGACAGTGATGACATAAAGCTGAGTGTTCATCAACAATGAGTCGCGCTTATTTCACCCCCACTGCTGACTCAAAGGTGTGATGAGAAGAGCACAGCGTGGGTTTCTCTTTGTCTCACATTTCCTGCCATTTAATGGTCCACTTCCTGTGTGACCACAGCATGTAGTGTGTGATGTAGACGTGCTCTATGAGGACTGAAACTACATCCACTCTGTCAGCAACTACCTTGTAATAATAACACTCACTGTGTGTATTGATCTGATATCTTGGATCCTGTTCCCGTATCAGCGATATAAATTATATTACATTCAACTGCTGCACTTCTAACATGTGCGATACAAGCAGTCTTGCAGCGGGTTTACTTGTGTGCGATATCATGTCCGATACAAGCAGCTCTGCAGCGTGTTTACTCGTGTGATACAAGAGTCCTGCAGCGTGTTTACTTGTGTGTGATATCATGTGCGATACAAGCAGTCCTGCAGCGGGTTTACTTGTGTGCGATATCATGTCCGATACAAGCAGCCCTGCAGCGTGTTTACTCGTGTGATACAAGCAGTCCTGCAGCGTGTTTACTCGTGTGTGATATCATGTGCGGTACAAGCAGTCCTGCAGTGTGCTTACTTGTGTGTGATATAATGTGCGATACAAGCAGTCCTGCACCGGGTTTACTTGTGTGTGATATCATGTGCGATACAAGCAGTCCTGCAGCGTGTTTACTTGTGTGTGATATCATGTGTGATACAAGCAGTCCTGCAGCGTGTTTACTTGTGTGTGATATCATGTGCGGTACAAGCAGTCCTGCAGCGGGTTTACTAGTGTGCGATATCATGTGCGATACAAGCAGCCACGCACCGTGTTTACTTGTGTGTGATATCACGTGTGTTACAAGCTGCCCTGCAGAGTGTTTACTTGTGTGCGATATCATGTGTGTTACAAGCTGCCCCGCAGAGTGTTTACTTATGTGTCATATCATGTGGGATACATGCAGTCCTGCAGCGTGTTTACTTGTGTGTGATAGCATGTGCGATACAAGCAGTCCTGCAGCGTGTTTACTTGTGTGTGATATCATGTGCGATACAAGCAGTCCTGCAGCGTGTTTACTTGTGTGTGATATCATGTGCGATACAAGCAGTCCTGCAGCGTGTTTACTTGTGTGTGATATCATGTGCGATACAAGCAGTCCTGCAGCGTGTTTACTTGTGTGTGACATCATGTGCGATACAAGCAGTCCTGCAGTGTGTTTACTTGTGTGTGATATCATGTGCGATACAAGCAGTCCTGCAGCGGGTTTACTTGTGTGCGATATCATGTCCGATACAAGCAGCTCTGCAGCGTGTTTACTCGTGTGATACAAGCAGTCCTGCAGCGTGTTTACTTGTGTGTGATATCATGTGCGATACAAGCAGTCCTGCAGATGGTTTACTTGTGTGTGATATCATGTGCGATACAAGCAGTCCTGCAGCGGGTTTACTTGTGTGTGATATCATGTGCAATACAAGCAATCCTGCAGCGTGTTTACTTGTGTGTTATATCATTTGCGATACAATCAGTCCTGCAGCGGTTTTACTTGTGTGTGATATCATGTGCGATACAAGCAATCCTGCAGCTGGTTTACTTGTGTGATATCATGTGCGATACAAGCAATCCTGCAGCGTGTTTACTTGTGTGTGATATCATGTGCGGTACAAGCAGTCCTGCAGCGTGTTTACTTGTGTGTGATATCATGTGCGATACAAGCAGTCCTGCAGCGTGTTTACTTATGTGTCATATCATGTGTCATATCATGTGGGATACATGCAGTCCTGCAGCGTGTTTACTTGTGTGTGATATCATGTGCGATACAAGCAGTCCTGCAGCGTGTTTACTTGTGTGTGATATCATGTGCGATACAAGCAGTCCTGCAGCGTGTTTACTTGTGTGTGATATCATGTGCGATACAAGCAGTCCTGCAGCGTGTTTACTTATGTGTCATATCATGTGGGATACATGCAGTCCTGCAGCGTGTTTACTTGTGTGTGATATCATGTGCGATACAAGCATTCCTGCAGCGTGTTTACTTGTGTGTGATATCATGTGCGATACAAGCAATCCTGCAGTGTGTTTACTTGTGTGTGATATCATGTGCGATACAAGCAATCCTGCAGCGTGTTTACTTGTGTGTGATATCATGTGCGATACAAGCAATCCTGCAGTGTGTTTACTTGTGTGTGATATCATGTGCGATACAAGCAGTCCTGCAGCGGGTTTACTTGTGTGCGATATCATGTCCGATACAAGCAGCTCTGCAGCGTGTTTACTCGTGTGATACTAGCAGTCCTGCAGCGTGTTTACTTGTGTGTGATATCATGTGCGATACAAGCAGTCCTGCAGCGTGTTTACTTGTGTGTGATATCATGTGCGATACAAGCAGCCCTGCAGCGGGTTTACTTGTGTGTGATATCATGTGCGGTACAAGCAGTCCTGCAGCTGGTTTACTTGTGTGTGATATCATGTGCGATACAAGCAGTCCTGCAGCGTGTTTACTTGTGTGTGATATCATGTGCGATACAAGCAGTTCTGCAGCGTGTTTACTTGTGTGTGATATCATGTGCGATACAAGCAATCCTGCAGTGTGTTTACTTGTGTGTGATATCATGTGCGATACAAGCAGTCCTGCAGCGGGTTTACTTGTGTGCGATATCATGTCCAATACAAGCAGCTCTGCAGCGTGTTTACTCGTGTGATACAAGCAGTCCTGCAGCATGTTTACTTGTGTGTGATATCATGTGCGATACAAGCAGTCCTGCAGTGTGTTTACTTGTGTGTGATATCATGTGCGATACATGCAGTCCTGCAGCGGGTTTACTTGTGTGTGATATCATGTGCGATACAAGCAATCCTGCAGTGTGTTTACTTGTGTGTGATATCATGTGCGGTACAAGCAGCCCTGCAGCGGGTTTACTTGTGTGCGATATCATGTCCGATACAAGCAGCTCTGCAGCGTGTTTACTCGTGTGATACTAGCAGTCCTGCAGCGTGTTTACTTGTGTGTGATATCATGTGCGATACAAGCAGTCCTGCAGCGTGTTTACTTGTGTGTGATATCATGTGCGATACAAGCAGCCCTGCAGCGGGTTGACTTGTGTGTGATATCATGTGTGGTACAAGCAGTCCTGCAGCTGGTTTACTTGTGTGTGATATCATGTGCGATACAAGCAGTCCTGCAGCGTGTTTACTTGTGTGTGATATCATGTGCGATACAAGCAGTCCTGCAGCGTGTTTACTTGTGTGTGATATCATGTGCGATACAAGCAATCCTGCAGTGTGTTTACTTGTGTGTGATATCATGTGCGATACAAGCAGTCCTGCAGCGGGTTTACTTGTGTGCGATATCATGTCCGATACAAGCAGCTCTGCAGCGTGTTTACTCGTGTGATACAAGCAGTCCTGCAGCGTGTTTACTTGTGTGTGATATCATGTGCGATACACGCAGTCCTGCAGTGTGTTTACTTGTGTGTGATATCATGTGCGATACAAGCAGTCCTGCAGCGGGTTTACTTGTGTGTGATATCATGTGCGATACAAGCAATCCTGCAGTGTGTTTACTTGTGTGTGATATCATGTGTGATACAAGCAGTCCTGCAGCGTGTTTACTTGTGTGTGATATCATGTGCGGTACAAGCAGTCCTGCAGCGGGTTTACTAGTGTGCGATATCATGTGCAATACAAGCAGCCCAGCACCGTGTTTATTCGTGTGTGATATCATGTGTGTTACAAGCTGCCCTGCAGAGTGTTTACTTATGTGTCATATCATGCGCAATACATGCAGTCCTGCAGCGTGTTTACTTGTGTGTGATATCATGTGCGGTACAAGCAGTCCTGCAGCGGGTTTACTTGTGTGCGATATCATGTGCGATACAAGCAGCTCTGCAGCGTGTTTACTCGTGTGATACAAGCAGTCCTGCAGCGGGTTTACTTGTGTGTGATATCATGTGCGATACAAGCAATCCTGCAGTGTGTTTACTTGTGTGTGATATCATGTGCAATACAAGCAGTCCTGCAGCGTGTTTACTTGTGTGCGATATCATGTGCGATACAAGCAGTCCTGCAGCGTGTTTACTCGTGTGCGATATGTGCGATACAAGCAGCACTGCAGCGTGTTTATTGGTGTGTGATATAATGTGCGATACAAGCAGCCCTGCAGCGTGTTTACGTGTGTACGATATCATGTGCAATACAAGCAGCCCAGCAGCGTGTTTACTCGTGTGCGATATCATGTGCGATACAAGCAGCCATGCAGTGCGTTTACTTGTGTGTGATATCACAAGCAGCCCCGCAGCAAGTTTACTAGTGTGTGATTACATGTGCGATACAAGCAGTCCTGCAGTGTGTTTACCCGTGTGTGATATCATGTGCGATACAAGCAGCCCCGCTGCGTGTTTACTCGTGTGTAATATCATGTGCAATACAAGCAGCCCTGCAGCATGTTTACACGTGTGTGATATCATGTGTGATACAAGCAGCCCCGCAGCGTGTTTACTTCTGTGCGATATCATGTGTGATACAAGCAGCCCCGCAGCGTGTTTACTCGTGTGCGATATCATGTGCGATACAAGCAGCCCCGCAGCGTGTTTACGTGTGCGCGATATCATGTGCGATACAAGCAGTCCCGCAGCATGTTTGGTTGTGTGTGATATCATGTGCGATACAAGCAGCTTTGCAGCGTGTTTACTTGTGTGTGATATCACAAGCAGCCCCGCAGCAAGTTTACTAGTGTGTGATTACATGTGCGATACAAGCAATCCTGCAGTGTGTTTACTCGTGTGTGATATCATGTGCGATACAAGCAGCCCTGCTGCGTGTTTACTCGTGTGTGATATCATGTGCAATACAAGCAGCCCTGCAGCATGTTTACACGTGTGTGATATCATGTGTGATACAAGCAGCCCCGCAGCGTGTTTACTTATGTGCGATATCATGTGCGATACAAGCAGCCCTGCAGCGTGTTTACTCGTGTGTGATATAATGTGCGATACAAGCAGCCATGCAGCGTGTTTGTGTGTGTGCGATATAATGTGCAATACAAGCAGTCCTGCAGCATGTTTGCGTGTGTGCGATATCATGTGCGATACAATCAGTCCTGCAGCGTGTTTACTTGTGTGTGATATCATGTGCGATACAAGCAGTCCTGCAACATGTTTACTTGTGTGCAATATCATGTGCGATACAAGCAACCCTGCAGCGTGTTTACTCGTGTGCGATATCATGTGTGATACAAGCATCCCCGCAGTGTTTACTTGTGTGTGATATCATGTGCAATACAAGCAGCCCTGAATCGTGTATACTCGTGTGCGATATCATGTGCAATACAAGCAGTCCTGCAGCGTGTTTACTCGTGTGCGATATCATGTGCGATACACGCAGCCCTGCAGCGTGTTTACGTGTGCGTGACATAATGTGCGATACAAACAGTCCCGCAGCATGTTTGCTTGTGTGCGATATCATGTGCGATACAAGCACGTGTTTACTCCTGTGAGATTTAATGTGCGATCCAAGCAGCCCTGCAGCGTGTTTACTCGTAAGCGATACGACAAAATGCTAACAGCGGGTATGATTTGTGCTGATATCGTTGCGGTAAGTGAAAAAGTTGCATGGGCACAGTCCTGCTGAATGATTTGGGCGAGGTTGAGAAGAAGGAGCATGCAGGAATAAAGTTACAGCAAGAAGACAAATGGAGAGAGAAATGGCTGACGAAATAAAGTTTAGTGAAAAGATGGCAGCAATAAGCAGCAAAGCGTTGTTAGTGACTCACTCTGTCTGCACTGGTGCATGCTGGGTAAGATCGAGGCCTGCTGCTGTGTCTGCCACGGGGTGGGCAGCACACCCTACGCAGAGAGAAAACACAAAGCATGACAAACACACACACACACACTCCCACGTTTAACCCTTAGGCGCGCGCACACACACACACACACACACACACACACACACACACACACACACACACACACACACACACACACACACACACACGCACACACAACACCAGTGGTCCTGTAACTTCTTCATGCGTGACACTGGACATGACGCCAAACATCTCCTCTGTGAACGCATGAAGTCAGGCGTGCTGCCTTTTGTCCGCAGCACCACTCCACCTGTCAGGCGCACGGCGGACATGACAGCTGGCACAAGCTGAGGGAGAAATGTTTCATCCATCACGGGATGTGTGTGTGTGCGCCGACTTTTAATGACAACACACACGGATGTGACCTTAAAGGCCAGTAAATTAATTACTTGCAGGGATTGAAGCCATCAACACAACACTGTGGTCTGGCTCTTCATTCTCAATACCCTCATTTACAAGATATGTTTAAGCCACACCCACCAAATTTTCTAATACATTTCTATTTTTACATACATTAGCTGCACTGGAACATACTTTATAAATGTTTATTTACATACATTAATTGTTTCCAAACAGTGTCTGTAACAAGGCAGTAAAACGGCTGATAAAACAAAACAGAAGTCATCTTCATGGACCCAAGCTAGCTCTCCAATCACCTAAACAGACTCAATAACTCCACGGTGACTTTTTTGTGAATTTGTGAAACTGGAACAGTACACAAAGAATGCCATTATAAGGTAATAATACTAACACAGGCACTCGTAAACGTGTTAGCATATTCGCTAAAGTTAACAATGCTAGCTACATTACATCACGGTAGCACGTACAAATATGCATGGGAACACTCCTACAGACATCACAGACGGGACGCTTTAGTAAGTAAGAATTGTTTTAGTTATATTGTAAAACTTACAAACCATAGAGCACACGGGTATTCAAGCCACACCCGCCAAATTTTAGAATAAATTAATATTTTTACATACATTATCCGCACTGGAACATATATGGGTATGAAACTTTATAAATGTTAAATACCATACATTAATTGTTTCCAAACAGTGTCTGTAACAAGGCAGTAAAACGGCTGATAAAACAAAACAGAAGTCATCTTCATGGACCCAAGCTAGATCTCCAATCAGATAAACAGACTCAATAACTCCACGGTGACTTTTTTGTGAATTTGTGAAACTGAAACAATACAAAAAGAATGCCATTGTAAGTTAATAATAAAAACACAGACACCCATACACCTGTTAGCATATTCGCTAATGCTAACGACGCTGGCTACATTACATCACGATAGCACGTACAAATATGCATGAAAACACTCCTACAGACATCACACACGGGACGCTTTAGTAAGTAAGAATTGTTTTAGTTATATTGTAAAACTTACAAACCATAGAGCACACGGGTATTTAAGCCACACCCGCCAAATTTTAGAATAAATTAATATTTTTACATACATAAGCCACACTGGAACATATACCGGTATAAAAGACTTTATAAATGTTTATTTACATACATTAATTGTTTCCAAACAGTGTCTGTAACAAGGCAGTAAAACGGCTGATAAAACAAAACAGAAGTCATCTTCATGGACCCAAGCTAGCTCTCCAATCACCTAAACAGACTCAATAACTCCACGGTGACTTTTTTGTGAATTTGTGAAACTGGAACAGTACACAAAGAATGCCATTATAAGGTAATAATACTAACACAGGCACTCGTAAACGTGTTAGCATATTCGCTAAAGTTAACAACGCTAGCTACATTACATCACGGTAGCACGTACAAATATGCATGGGAACACTCCTACAGACATCACAGACGGGACGCTTTAGTAAGTAAGAATTGTTTTAGTTATATTGTAAAACTTACAAACCATAGAGCACACGGGTATTTAAGCCACACCCGCCAAATTTTAGAATAAATTAATATTTTTACATACATAAGCCACACTGGAACATATACCGGTATAAAAGACTTTATAAATGTTTATTTACATACATTAATTGTTTCCAAACAGTGTCTATAACTAGGCAGTAAAACGGCTGATAAAACAAAACAGAAGTAATCTTCATGGACCCAAGCTAGCTCTCCAATCAGCTAAACAGACTCAATAACTCCACGGTGACTTTTTTGTGAATTTGTGAAACTGGAACAGTACACAAAGAATGCCATTATAAGGTAATAATACTAACACAGCCACTCGTAAACGTGTTAGCATATTCGCTAATGCTAACAACGCTAGCTACATTACATCACGATAGCACGTACAAATATGCATGAAAACACTCCTACAGACATCACACACGGGACGCTTTAGTAAGTAAGAATTGTTTTAGTTATATTGTAAAACTTACAAACCATAGAGCACACGGGTATTCAAGCCACACCCGCCAAATTTTAGAATAAATTCATATTTTTACATACATTATCCGCACTGGAACATATACCGGTATAAAAGACTTTATAAATGTTTATTTACATACATTAATTGTTTCCAAACAGTGTCTATAACTAGGCAGTAAAACGGCTGATAAAACAAAACAGAAGTCATCTTCATGGACCCAAGCTAGCTCCCCAATCACCTAAACAGACTCAATAACTCCACGGTGACTTTTTTGTGAATTTGTGAAACTGGAACAGTACACAAAGAATGCCATTATAAGGTAATAATAGTAACACAGGCACTCGTAAACGTGTTAGCATATTCGCTAATGCTAACAACGCTAGCTACATTACATCACGATAGCACGTACAAATATGCATGAAAACACTCCTACAGACATCACACACGGGACGCTTTAGTAAGTAAGAATTGTTTTAGTTATATTGTAAAACTTACAAACCATAGAGCACACGGGTATTCAAGCCACACCCGCCAAATTTTAGAATAAATTCATATTTTTACATACATTAGCCACACTGGAACATATACCGGTATAAAAGACTTTATAAATGTTTATTTACATACATTAATTGTTTCCAAACAGTGTCTATAACTAGGCAGTAAAACGGCTGATAAAACAAAAAAGAAGTCATCTTCATGGACCCAAGCTAGCTCTCCAATCACCTAAACAGACTCAATAACTCCACGGTGATTTTGTGAATTTGTGAAACTGGAACAGTACACAAAGAATGCCATTATAAGGTAATAATACTAACACAGGCACTCGTAAACGTGTTAGCATATTCGCTAATGCTAACAACGCTAGCTACATTACATCACGATAGCACGTACAAATATGCATGAAAACACTCCTACAGACATCACACATGGGACGCTTTAGTAAGTAAGAATTGTTTTAGTTATATTGTAAAACTTACAAACCATAGAGCACACGGGTATTTAAGCCACACCCGCCAAATTTTAGAATAAATTAATATTTTTTACATACATTATCCGCACTGGAACATATACCAGTATGAAATACTTTATAAATGTGTATTTACATATATTAATTGTTTCCAAACGGTGTCTGTAACAAGGCAGTAAAACGGCTAAAAAAACAAAACAGAAGTCATCTTCATGGACCCAAGCTAGCTCTCCAATCAGCTAAACAGACTCAATAACTCCACGGTGACGTTTTGGGGAATTTGTGGAACTGAAACAATACAAAAAGAATGCCATTGTAAGGTAATAATAACAACACAGACACTCATACACATGTTAGCATATTCGCTAATGCTAACAACGCTGGCTACATTACATCACAATAGCACGTACAAATATGCATGGAAACACTCCTACAGACATCACACACGGGACGCTTTAGTAAGTAAGAATTGTTTTAGTTATATTGTAAAACTTACAAACCATAGAGCACACGGGTATTTAAGCCACACCCGCCAAATTTTAGAATAAATTCATATTTTTACATACATTAGTCACACTGGAACGTATACCAGTATGAAATACTTTATAAATGTTTATTTACATATATTAATTGTTTCCAAACAGTGTCTGTAACAAGGCAGTAAAACGGCTGATAAAACAAAACAGAAGTCATCTTTATGGACCCAAGCTAGCTCTCCAATCAGCTAAACAGACTCAATAACTCCACGGTGACTTTTTTGTGGATTTGTGAAACTGGAACAATACAAAAACAATGCCATTATAAGTTAATAATAAAAACACAGACACCCATACACCTGTTAGCATTAGCGAATATGCTAACGACGCTAGCTACATTACATTACGATAGCACGTACAAATATGCATGAAAACACTCCTACAGACATCACACATGGGACGCTTTAGTAAGTAAGAATTGTTTTAGTTATATTGTAAAACTTACAAACCATAGAGCACACGGGTATTTAAGCCACACCCGCCAAATTTTCGAATACATTTACATTTTTACATACACTGCAATATATGATAGACTTTGTAAATGTTTATTTATTTTACTTTTTAAATATCCACCAGACATCACACATTGGACGGTTTATTAAGTATTAATTGTTTTAGTTGTATTGTAAAACTTACAAACGTGCAACAATGAGGAATCCTTTCGAGCAGAACCGCTATGGACGGTTTTACTTCCGGTTCAAGGCACCACACAGGAAGTACAGTTTCAAACAGCGGCACCTGCAGTGAGCAAACTGGTCCAAAAGATGGCGCCATAGCACAAACAATAACACGCCTTTTCAGTGTCTCTGTCGACGTAATATGAAAATGATGTGTTGAATACGAAACATTAGGGCCGTGACGTAGAAAAATCCATCAAGTCCAAGATGGCGGGCCTCCATGTGGAGAAGCAAAGTGAGACAGCGGGAAGAAGAAAAAGTCAGACAGAGAGAGAAATCTTCCCAGGAGGGCAGACAAACATTGCGGGTCTTTGAACTGGAGGAGGTCTTGTGAATGCTGGCAGCCTTCAATGAAGACCAGTTCTGCAGGAGGGCTTCATTAGCAGAGAAAGTTCCAGTGGAGAAGGTTTGTGTCTGGTCGCCTCACGCTGCTCCCCTGAGTCAGGAGTTCTACATGAAAGCACGTCTTACATCAATGCCAGTCAAAGATCCTCTTTAGGACAGGAGCACTCTGCTGCTTTTAAGAACACACTGCAATAACACTAGTCAAAGATCATGTATATGACAGGAGCACTCTGCTGCTTTTAACAACTTACTGCAATAACACTAGTCAAAGATCATGTATATGACAGGAGCACTCTGCTGCTTTTAACAACTTACTGCAATAACACTAGTCAAAGATCATGTATATGACAGGAGCACTCTGCTGCTTTTAAGAACCTACAGCAATAACACTAGTCAAAGATCACGTATATGACAGGAGCACTCTGCTGCTTTTAACAACTTACTGCAATAACACTAGTCAAAGATCATGTACATGACAGGAGCACTCTGCTGCTTTTAAGAACACACTGCAATAACACTAGTCAAAGATCATGTATATGACAGGAGCACTCTGCTGCTTTTAAGAACCTACTGCAATAACACTAGTCAAAGATCATGTATATGACAGGAGCACTCTACTGCTTTTAAGAACCTACTGCAATAACACTAGTCAAAGATCATGTATATGACAGGAGCATTCTGCTGTTTTTAAGAACCTACAGCAATAACACTAGTCAAAGATCATGTATATGACAGGAGCATTCTGCTGTTTTTAAGAACCTACAGCAATAACACTAGTCAAAGATCATGTATATGACAGGAGCACTCTGCTGTTTTTGAGAACCTACTGCAATAACACTAGTCAAAGATCATGTATATGACAGGAGCACTCTGCTGCTTTTAAGAACCTACAGCAATAACACTAGTCAAAGATCATGTATATGACAGGAGCACTCTACTGCTTTTAAGAACCTACTGCAATAACACTAGTCAAAGATCATGTATATGACAGGAGCACTCTGCTGCTTTTAACAACTTACTGCAATAACACTAGTCAAAGATCATGTACATGACAGGAGCACTCTGCTGCTTTTAAGAACACACTGCAATAACACTAGTCAAAGATCATGTATATGACAGGAGCACTCTGCGGGTTTTAAGAACCTACTGCAATAACACTAGTCAAAGATCATGTATATAACAGGAGCACTCTGCTGCTTTTAAGAACCTACTGCAATAACACTAGTCAAAGATCACGTATATGACAGGAGCACTCTGCTGCTTTTAAGAACCTACTGCAATAACACTAGTCAAAGATCATGTATATGACAGGAGCACTCTACTGCTTTTAAGAACCTACTGCAATAACACTAGTCAAAGATCACGTATATGACAGGAGCATTCTGCTGTTTTTAAGAACCTACAGCAATAACACTAGTCAAAGATCATGTATATGACAGGAGCACTCTGCTGTTTTTGAGAACCTACTGCAATAACACTAGTCAAAGATCATGTATATGACAGGAGCACTCTGCTGCTTTTAAGAACCTACAGCAATAACACTAGTCAAAGATCATGTATATGACAGGAGCACTCTGCTGCTTTTAACAACTTACTGCAATAACACTAGTCAAAGATCATGTATATGACAGGAGCACTCTACTGCTTTTAAGAACCTACTGCAATAACACTAGTCAAAGATCATGTATATGACAGGAGCACTCTGCTGCTTTTAACAACTTACTGCAATAACACTAGTCAAAGATCATGTATATGACAGGAGCACTCTGCTGCTTTTAACAACTTACTGCAATAACACTAGTCAAAGATCCTCTTTAGGACAGGAGCACTCTGCTGCTTTTAAGAACACACTGCAATAACACTAGTCAAAGATCATGTATATGACAGGAGCACTCTGCTGCTTTTAACAACTTACTGCAATAACACTAGTCAAAGATCACGTATATGACAGGAGCACTCTGCTGCTTTTAACAACTTACTGCAATAACACTAGTCAAAGATCATGTATATGACAGGAGCACTCTGCTGCTTTTAAGAACACACTGCAATAACACTAGTCAAAGATCATGTCTATGACAGGAGCACTCTGCTGCTTTTAAGAACCTACAGCAATAACACTAGTCAAAGATCACGTATATGACAGGAGCACTCTGCTGCTTTTAACAACTTACTGCAATAACACTAGTCAAAGATCATGTATATGACAGGAGCACTCTGCTGCTTTTAACAACTTACTGCAATAACACTAGTCAAAGATCCTCTTTAGGACAGGAGCACTCTGCTGCTTTTAAGAACACACTGCAATAACACTAGTCAAAGATCATGTATATGACAGGAGCACTCTGCTGCTTTTAACAACTTACTGCAATAACACTAGTCAAAGATCATGTATATGACAGGAGCACTCTGCTGCTTTTAAGAACACACTGCAATAACACTAGTCAAAGATCACGTATATGACAGGAGCACTCTGCTGCTTTTAACAACTTACTGCAAAAACACTAGTCAAAGATCATGTATATGACAGGAGCACTCTGCTGCTTTTAAGAACACACTGCAATAACACTAGTCAAAGATCATGTATATGACAGGAGCACTCTGCGGGTTTTAAGAACCTACTGCAATAACACTAGTCAAAGATCATGTATATGACAGGAGCACTCTGCTGCTTTTAAGAACACACTGCAATAACACTAGTCAAAGATCACGTATATGACAGGAGCACTCTGCTGCTTTTAACAACTTACTGCAAAAACACTAGTCAAAGATCATGTATATGACAGGAGCACTCTGCGGGTTTTAAGAACCTACAGCAATAACACTAGTCAAAGATCATGTATATGACAGGAGCACTCTGCGGGTTTTAAGAACCTACAGCAATAACACTAGTCAAAGATCATGTATATGACAGGAGCACTCTGCTGCTTTTAACAACTTACTGCAATAACACTAGTCAAAGATCATGTATATGACAGGAGCACTCTGCGGGTTTTAAGAACCTACTGCAATAACACTAGTCAAAGATCCTCTATAAGACAACACCTCTGCTGTTTTTGAGGACTGAATAAAAAAAACACCAGCCAAAGATCCTCTGTAGGACATGTACACTGCTGTTTTTATAAATGATTGATTGTTTGATTGATTTTGAGGACCAATTACAAAAAACACCAGCCAAAGATCCTCTATAGGACATGTACACTGCTGTTTTTGAGGACCAATTACAAAAACACCAGCCAGAGATCTTCTATAAGAAATGAACACTGCTGTTTTAAAGAACCTACACTTGGAATGTCCATACACACACCTCACGTCCCCACTTGGACTGTCCATACACACACCTCACGTCCCCACTTGGACTGTCCATACACACACCTCACGTCCCCACTTGGACTGTCCATACACACACCTCACGTTCCCACTTGGACTGTCCATACACACACCTCACGTTCCCACTTGGACTGTCCATACACACACCTCACGTCCCCACTTGGACTGTCCATACACACACCTCACGTCCCCACTTGGACTGTCCATACACACACCTCACGTCCCCACTTGGACTGTCCATACACACACCTCACGTCCCCACTTGGACTGTCCATACACACACCTCACGTCCCCACTTGGACTGTCCATACACACACCTCACGTCCCCACTTGGACTGTCCATACACACACCCCACGTCCCCACTTGGACTGTCCATACACACACCCCACGTAATCGGAATTTTACTCTGCAAAATGATGACAAAAGTCATAATTTTACTCCAAAAATGTCACTATTTTACAAGAAAAAAAAATTGCCAATATTGTGACAAAAGTCAGAATTAGAAAAATGAGTTTGAATTTCACAAAAAAAAGGTCACAATTTCACAAGAAAAACTTAGAATCTTGGCAGTATTATAACAAAAGTCGTAATTTTACTCAACGCAAGTCAAAATTTTACAAGGAAAACTGAACATTTGTGCGATATTGTGATAAAAGTTGTAATTTTACTCAATAAGTCGCAGTTTTACAAGAAAAGCTTAAAATGTTGGCAATTTTATGAAAAGAGTCGTAATTTTACTCGACAAAAGTCACAATTTTGTAAGAAAATATTAACATTTTGGTAATATTATAATATTAATCGGAATTTTACTCTGCAAAATTATGACAAAAGTCAGCATTTTACTCCAAAAATGTCACTATTTTACAAGAAAAAAAAATTGCCAATATTGTGACAAAAGTCAGAATTTGAAAAATGAGTTTGAATTTCACAAAAAAAAAGGTCACAATTTCACGAGAAAAACTTAGAATCTTGGCAGTATTACAATAAAAGTCGTAATTTTACTCAACGCAAGTCAAAATTTTACAAGGAAAACTGAACATTTGTGCGATATTGTGATAAAAGTTGGAATTTTACTCAATAACAGTCGCAATTTTACAAAAAAAGCTTAAAATGTTGGCAATTTTATGAAAAGAGTCGTAATTTTACTCGACAAAAGTCACAATTTTGTAAGAAAATATTAAAATTTTGGTAATATTATAATAATAATCGGAATTTCACTCTGCAAAATTATGACAAAAGTCATCATTTTACTCCAAAAATGTCACTATTTTACAAGGAAAAAAAAATTGCCAATATTGTGACAAAAGTCAGAATTTTAAAAATGAGTTTGAATTTCACAAAAAAAAGGTCACAATTTCACGACAAAAACTTAGAATCTTGGCAGTATTATAACAAAAGTCGTAATTTTACTCAACGCATGTCAAAATTTTACAAGGAAAACTGAACATTTGTGCGATATTGTGATAAAAGTTGGAATTTTACTCAATAACAGTCGCAGTTTTACAAGAAAAGCTTAAAATGTTGGCAATTTTATGAAAAGAGTCGTAATTTTACTCGACAAAAGTCACAATTTTGTAAGAAAATATTAACATTTTGGTAATATTATAATAATAATCGGAATTTTACTCTGCAAAATTATGACAAAAGTCAGCATTTTACTCCAAAAATGTCACTATTTTACAAGGAAAAAAAATTGCCATTATTGTGACAAAAGTCAGAATTTTAAAAATGAGTTTGAATTTCACAAAAAAAAGGTCACAATTTCACGAGAAAAACTTAGAATCTTGGCAGTATTATAATAAAAGTCGTAATTTTACTCAAATCAAGTCAAAATTTTACAAGAAAAACTGAACATTTGTGCGATATTGTGATAAAAGTTGGAATTTTACTCAATAACAGTCGCAGTTTTACAAGTAAAGCTTAAAATGTTGGCAATTTTATGAAAAGAGTCGTCATTTTACTTGACAAAAGCCATAATTTTGTAAGAACATTTTAAAATTTGGGCAATATTATAATAATAATCAGAATTTTACTCTGCAAAATAATGACAAAAGTCAGCATTTTACTCCAAAAATGTCACTATTTTACAAGAATTTTTTTTTTGCCAATATTGTGACAAAAGTCAGAATTTTAAAAATGAGTTTGAATTTCACAAAAAAAAGGTCACAATTTCACGAGAAAAACGTAGAATCTTGGCAGTATTATAATAAAAGTCGTAATTTTACTCAACGCAAGTCAAAATTTTACAAGAAAAACTGAACATTTGTGCGATATTGTGATAAAAGTTGTAATTTTACTCAATAACAGTCGAAATTTTACAAGAAAAGCTTAAAATGTTGGCAATTTTATGAAAAGAGTCGTAATTTTACTCGACAAAAGTCACAATTTTGTAAGAAAATATTAAAATTTTGGTAATATTATAATAATAATCGGAATTTTACTCTGCAAAATTATGACAAAAGTCAGCATTTTACTCCAAAAATGTCACTATTTTACAAGAAAAAAAATTGCCATTATTGTGAAAAAAGTCAGAATTAGAAAAATGAGTTTGAATTTCACAAAAAAAAGGTCACAATTTCAAAAGAAAAACTTAGAATCTTGGCAGTATTATAATAAAAGTCGTAATTTTACTCAACGCAAGTCAAAATTTTACAAGGAAAACTGAACATTTGTGCGATATTGTGATAAAAGTTGGAATTTTACTCAATAAGTCGCAGTTTTACAAGAATGTTAAAAATGTTGGCAATTTTATGAAAAGAGTCGTAATTTTACTCGACAAAAGTCACAATTTTGTAAGAAAATATTAACATTTTGGTAATATTATAATAATAATCGGAATTTTACTCTGCAAAATTATGACAAAAGTCAGCATTTTACTCCAAAAATGTCACTATTTTACAAGAAAAAAAAAATTGCCAATATTGTGACAAAAGTCAGAATTAGAAAAATGAGTTTGAATTTCACAAAAAAAAGGTCACAATTTCACGAGAAAAACTTAGAATCTTGGCAGTATTACAATAAAAGTCGTAATTTTACTCAACGCAAGTCAAAATTTTACAAGAAAAACTGAACATTTGTGCGATATTGTGATAAAAGTTGGAATTTTACTCAATAACAGTCGCAATTTTACAAGAAAAGCTTAAAATGTTGGCAATTTTATGAAAAGAGTCGTAATTTTACTCGACAAAAGTCACAATTTTGTAAGAAAATATTAAAATTTTGTTAATATTATAATAATAATCGGAATTTTACTCTGCAAAATTATGACAAAAGTCAGCATTTTACTCCAAAAATGTCACTATTTTACAAGGGAAAAAAAATTGCCAATATTGTGACAAAAGTCAGAATTTGAAAAATGAGTTTGAATTTCACAAAAAAAAAGGTCACAATTTCACAAGAAAAACTTAGAATCTTGGCAGTATTATAATAAAAGTCGTAATTTTACTCAAATCAAGTCAAAATTTTACAAGAAAAACTGAACATTTGTGCGATATTGTGATAAAAGTTGTAATTTTACTCAATAACAGTTGCAGTTTTACAAGAAAAGCTTAAAATGTTGGCAATTTTATGAAAAGAGTCGTAATTTTACTCGACAAAAGCCATAATTTTGTAAGAAAATATTAAAATTTTGGTAATATTATAATAATTATCGGAATTTTACTCTGCAAAATTATGACAAAAGTCAGCATTTTACTCCAAAAATGTCACTATTTTACAAGAAAAAAAAAATTGCCAATATTCTGACATAAGTCAGAATTTGAAAAATGAGTTTGAATTTCACAAAAAAAGGTCACAATTTCACAAGAAAAACTTAGAATCTTGGCAGTATTATAATAAAAGTCGTAATTTTACTCAAATCAAGTCAAAATTTTACAAGAAAAACTGAACATTTGTGCGATATTGTGATAAAAGTTGGAATTTTACTCAATAACAGTCGCAGTTTTACAAGTAAAGCTTAAAATGTTGGCAATTTTATGAAAAGAGTCGTCATTTTACTTGACAAAAGCCATAATTTTGTAAGAACATTTTAAAATTTGGGCAATATTATAATAATAATCAGAATTTTACTCTGCAAAATAATGACAAAAGTCAGCATTTTACTCCAAAAATGTCACTATTTTACAAGAATTTTTTTTTTGCCAATATTGTGACAAAAGTCAGAATTTTAAAAATGAGTTTGAATTTCACAAAAAAAAGGTCACAATTTCACGAGAAAAACGTAGAATCTTGGCAGTATTATAATAAAAGTCGTAATTTTACTCAACGCAAGTCAAAATTTTACAAGAAAAACTGAACATTTGTGCGATATTGTGATAAAAGTTGTAATTTTACTCAATAACAGTCGAAATTTTACAAGAAAAGCTTAAAATGTTGGCAATTTTATGAAAAGAGTCGTAATTTTACTCGACAAAAGTCACAATTTTGTAAGAAAATATTAAAATTTTGGTAATATTATAATAATAATCGGAATTTTACTCTGCAAAATTATGACAAAAGTCAGCATTTTACTCCAAAAATGTCACTATTTTACAAGAAAAAAAATTGCCATTATTGTGAAAAAAGTCAGAATTAGAAAAATGAGTTTGAATTTCACAAAAAAAAGGTCACAATTTCAAAAGAAAAACTTAGAATCTTGGCAGTATTATAATAAAAGTCGTAATTTTACTCAACGCAAGTCAAAATTTTACAAGGAAAACTGAACATTTGTGCGATATTGTGATAAAAGTTGGAATTTTACTCAATAAGTCGCAGTTTTACAAGAATGTTAAAAATGTTGGCAATTTTATGAAAAGAGTCGTAATTTTACTCGACAAAAGTCACAATTTTGTAAGAAAATATTAACATTTTGGTAATATTATAATAATAATCGGAATTTTACTCTGCAAAATTATGACAAAAGTCAGCATTTTACTCCAAAAATGTCACTATTTTACAAGAAAAAAAAAATTGCCAATATTGTGACAAAAGTCAGAATTAGAAAAATGAGTTTGAATTTCACAAAAAAAAGGTCACAATTTCACGAGAAAAACTTAGAATCTTGGCAGTATTACAATAAAAGTCGTAATTTTACTCAACGCAAGTCAAAATTTTACAAGAAAAACTGAACATTTGTGCGATATTGTGATAAAAGTTGGAATTTTACTCAATAACAGTCGCAATTTTACAAGAAAAGCTTAAAATGTTGGCAATTTTATGAAAAGAGTCGTAATTTTACTCGACAAAAGTCACAATTTTGTAAGAAAATATTAAAATTTTGTTAATATTATAATAATAATCGGAATTTTACTCTGCAAAATTATGACAAAAGTCAGCATTTTACTCCAAAAATGTCACTATTTTACAAGGGGAAAAAAATTGCCAATATTGTGACAAAAGTCAGAATTTGAAAAATGAGTTTGAATTTCACAAAAAAAAAGGTCACAATTTCACAAGAAAAACTTAGAATCTTGGCAGTATTATAATAAAAGTCGTAATTTTACTCAAATCAAGTCAAAATTTTACAAGAAAAACTGAACATTTGTGCGATATTGTGATAAAAGTTGTAATTTTACTCAATAACAGTTGCAGTTTTACAAGAAAAGCTTAAAATGTTGGCAATTTTATGAAAAGAGTCGTAATTTTACTCGACAAAAGCCATAATTTTGTAAGAAAATATTAAAATTTTGGTAATATTATAATAATTATCGGAATTTTACTCTGCAAAATTATGACAAAAGTCAGCATTTTACTCCAAAAATGTCACTATTTTACAAGAAAAAAAAAATTGCCAATATTCTGACATAAGTCAGAATTTGAAAAATGAGTTTGAATTTCACAAAAAAAGGTCACAATTTCACAAGAAAAACTTAGAATCTTGGCAGTATTATAATAAAAGTTGTAATTTTACTCAACGCAAGTCAAAATTTTACAAGAAAAGCTGAACATTTGTGCGATATTGTGATAAAAGTTGGAATTTTACTCAATAACAGTCGCAGTTTTACAAGAAAAGCTTAAAATGTTGGCAATTTTATGAAAAGAGTCGTAATTTTACTCGACAAAAGCCATCATTTTGTAAGAAAATATTAAAATTTTGGTAATATTATAATAATTATCGGAATTTTACTCTGCAAAATTATGACAAAAGTCAGCATTTTACTCCAAAAATGTCACTATTTTACAATAATTTTTTTTTTGTCAATATTGTGACAAAAGTCAGAATTTTAAAAATGAGTTTGAATTTCACAAAAAAAAAGGTCACAATTTCACGAGAAAAACTTAGAATCTTGGCAGTATTATAACAAAAGTCGTAATTTTACTCAACGCATGTCAAAATTTTACAAGAAAAACTGAACATTTGTGCGATATTGTGATAAAAGTTGTAATTTTACTCAATAACAGTCGCAATTTTACAAGAAAAGCTTAAAATGTTGGCAATTTTATGAAAAGAGTCGTAATTTTACTCGACAAAAGTCACAATTTTGTAAGAAAATATTAAAATTTTGGTAATATTATAATAATAATGGGAATTTTACTCTGCAAAATTATGACAAAAGTCAGCATTTTACTCCAAAAATGTCACTATTTTACAAGAATGTTTTTTTTTGCCAATATTGTGACAAAAGTCAGAATTTTAAAAATGAGTTTGAATTTCACAAAAAAAAGGTCACAATTACACAAGAAAAACTTAGAATCTTGGCAGTATTATAACAAAAGTCGTAATTTTACTCAACGCAAGTCAAAATTTTACAAGAAAAACTGAACATTTGTGCGATATTGTGATAAAAGTTGTAATTTTACTCAATAACAGTCGCAGTTTTACAATAAAAGCTTAAAATGTTGGCAATTTTATGAAAACAGTCGTAATTTTACTCGACAAAAGTCACAATTTTGTAAGAAAATATTAAAATTTTGGTAATATTATAATAATTATCGGAATTTTACTCTGCAAAATTATGACAAAAGTCAGCATTTTACTCCAAAAATGTCACTATTTTACAAGAAAAAAAAATTGCCATTATTGTGACAAAAGTCAGAATTAGAAAAATGAGTTTGAATTTCACCAAAAAAAAGGTCACAATTTCACAAGAAAAACTTAGAATCTTGGCAGTATTATAATAAAAGTCGTAATTTTACTCAACGCAAGTCAAAATTTTACAAGGAAAACTGAACATTTGTGCGATATTGTGATAAAAGTTGTAATTTTACTCAATAACAGTCGCAGTTTTACAAGAAAAGCTTAAAATGTTGGCAATTTTATGAAAAGAGTCGTAATTTTACTCGACAAAAGTCACAATTTTGTAAGAAAATATTAAAATTTTGGTAATATTATAATAATAATCGGAATTTTACTCTGCAAAATTATGACAAAAGTCAGCATTTTACTCCAAAAATGTCACTATTTTACAAGAAAAAAAAATTGCCAATATTGTGACAAAAGTCAGAATTTTAAAAATGAGTTTGAATTTCACAAAAAAAAGGTCACAATTTCACGAGAAAAACTTAGAATCTTGGCCGTATTATAATAAAAGTCGTAATTTTACTCAACGCAAGTCAAAATTTTACAAGAAAAACTGAACATTTGTGCGATATTGTGATAAAAGTTGGAATTTTACTCAATAACAGTCGCAATTTTACAAGAAAAGCTTAAAATGTTGGCAATTTTATGAAAAGAGTCGTAATTTTACTCGACAAAAGTCACAATTTCGTAAGAAAATATTAAAATTTTGGTAATATTATAATAATAATCTGAATTTTACTCTGCAAAATTATGACAAAAGTCAGCATTTTACTCCGAAAATGTCACTATTTTACAAGAAAAAAAAATTGCCAATATTGTGACAAAAGTCAGAATTTGAAAAATGAGTTTGAATTTCACAAAAAAAAGGTCACAATTTCACAAGAAAAACTTAGAATCTTGGCAGTATTATAACAAAAGTCGTAATTTTACTCAACGCAAGTCAAAATTTTACAAGAAAAACTGAACATTTGTGCGATATTGTGATAAAAGTTGTAATTTTACTCAATAACAGTCGCAGTTTTACAAGAAAAGCTTAAAATGTTGGCAATTTTATGAAAAGAGTCGTAATTTTACTCGACAAAAGTCACAATTTTGTAAGAAAATATTAAAATTTTGGTAATATTATAATAATAATCGGAATTTTACTCTGCAAAATTATGACAAAAGTCAGCATTTTACTCCAAAAATTTCACTATTTTACAAGAAAAAAAAATTGCCAATATTGTGACAAAAGTCAGAATTTGAAAAATGAGTTTGAATTTCACAAAAAAAAGGTCACAATTTCACGAGAAAAACTTAGAATCTTGGCAGTATTATAATAAAAGTCGTAATTTTACTCAACGCAAGTCAAAATTTTACAAGAAAAACTGAACATTTGTGCGATATTGTGATAAAAGTTGTAATTTTACTCAATAACAGTCGCAGTTTTACAAGAAAAGCTTAAAATGTTGGCAATTTTATGAAAAGAGTCGTAATTTTACTCGACAAAAGTCACAATTTTGTAAGAAAATATTAAAATTTTGGTAATATTATAATAATTATCGGAATTTTACTCTGCAAAATTATGACAAAAGTCAGCATTTTACTCCAAAAATGTCACTATTTTACAAGAAAAAAAAAATTGCCAATATTGTGACAAAAGTCAGAATTTTAAAAATGAGTTTGAATTTCACAAAAAAAAGGTCACAATTTCACGAGAAAAACTTAGAATCTTGGCAGTATTATAATAAAAGTCGTAATTTTACTCAACGCAAGTCAAAATTTTACAAGAAAAACTGAACATTTGTGCGATATTGTGATAAAAGTTGTAATTTTACTCAATAACAGTCGCAGTTTTACAAGAAAAGCTTAAAATGTTGGCAATTTTATGAAAAGAGTTGTAATCTTACTCGACAAAAGTCACAATTTTGTAAGAAAATATTAACATTTTGGTAATATTATAACAATAATCGGAATTGTACTCTGCAAAATTATGACAAAAGTCAGCATTTTACTCCAAAAATGTCACTATTTTACAATAATTTGTTTTTTGCCAATATTGTGACAAAAGTCAGAATTTTAAAAATGAGTTTGAATTTCACAAAAAAAAGGTCACAATTTCACAAGAAAAACTTAGAATCTTGGCAGTATTATAATAAAAGTCGTAATTTTACTCAACGCATGTCAAAATTTTACAAGAAAAACTGAACATTTGTGCGATATTGTGATAAAAGTTGTAATTTTACTCAATAACAGTCGCAGTTTTACAAGAAAAGCTTAAAATGTTGGCAATTTTATGAAAAGAGTCGTAATCTTACTCGACAAAAGTCACAATTTTGTAAGAAAATATTAACATTTTGGTAATATTATAATAATAATCGGAATTTTACTCTGCAAAATTATGACAAAAGTCAGCATTTTACTCCAAAAATGTCACTATTTTACAAGAAAAAAAAATTGCCAATATTGTGACAAAAGTCAGAATTTTAAAAATGAGTTTGAATTTCACAAAAAAAAGGTCACAATTTCACAAGAAAAACTTAGAATCTTGGCAGTATTATAATAAAAGTCGTAATTTTACTCAACGCAAGTCAAAATTTTACAAGAAAAACTGAACATTTGTGCGATATTGTGATAAAAGTTGTAATTTTACTCAATAACAGTCGCAGTTTTACAAGAAAAGCTTAAAATGTAGGCAATTTTATGAAAAGAGTCGTAATTTTACTCGACAGAAGTCACAATTTTGTAAGAAAATATTAAAATTTTGGTAATATTATAATAATAATCGGAATTTTACTCTGCAAAATTATGACAAAAGTCAGCATTTTACTCGAAAAAATGTCACCATTTTACAATAAATTTTTTTTGCCAATATTGTGACAAAAGTCAGAATTTTAAAAATGAGTTTGAATTTCACAAAAAAAAGGTCACAATTTCACAAGAAAAACTTAGAATCTTGGGAGTATTATAATAAAAGTCGTAATTTTACTCAACGCAAGTCAAAATTTTACAAGAAAAACTGAACATTTGTGCGATATTGTGATAAAAGTTGTAATTTTACTCAATAACAGTCGCAATTTTACAAGAAAAGCTTAAAATGTTGGCAATTT
>NC_084739.1:68541506-68639006 GCF_033978785.1 Entelurus aequoreus
AGATAAACACCGACATGTATTATTGATATATTGTTATTTACAGATAAACACTGACATGTATTATTGATATATTGTTATTTACAGATGAAGACTGACATTTATTGCTTATATATTGTTATTTACTGCTGAAAAGGACCAAAATGAATCACCTGACCCTCATGAAGTCATCATTTACCGAGAGGACGACTTTCTGACTGTTGGACATGGCGGACAAAATCCTGACTTTTTTTATAAACAATTCTGTACATTTTATTTTATAAATCATTTCATTTTGTATATTTTTGCTTTGTATTTCAATGACTTACTTTTTAGTAAAAGAAGTGTGACCTAATAGTGTCTGTTTATTGACATGGTGTCAGCGTGGATTAAATATAGTAAACCTCTCTCTATACTGACACACACTTGTACACACACATGTACACACTCCCAATACTGACACACACACACAAGTACACACTGCCAATACTGACACACACACACATGTACACACTCCCAATAGTGACACACCCAAGTACACACTCCTATGATGTCATCCAGCTCACTTGCTGGGGGCGACTTATGTGGGCACTAAGGTAGTAAAATAAAGGAAATGATTACAGCCGGCGACCTGTGACCCCAGAATGTCGCGTGGCTGATGTGCTGGGCTTAGCGCTCCGTAACACCACCGCGGGGCATTGGGCCACTCCAGCAGCACTTGAATAAATGTCAGCGGCAACAAGAAAAGGGCACTTTAGAGAGCAAGAGGTGTGTGTTAGTGGGAAGAAAACAATACAGACGACGCCATGTTTGAAATGTGTATCGCTTACAAAAAAAAACAAAAAAATGCTATAACCCTGCAGGGGTTTGTGTTGTGTTGAAACAATGTCACTCAGTGTTTGTGTTTTGTTGAAACAATGTCACTCAGTGTTTGTGTTGTGTTGAAACAATGTCACTCAGTGTTTGTGTTGTGTTGAAACAATGTCACTCAGTGTTTGTGTTGTGTTGAAACAATGTCACTCAGTGTTTGTGTTGTGTTGAAACAATGTCACTCAATGTTTGTGTTGTGTTGAAACAATGTCACTCAATGTTTGTGTTGTGTTGAAACAATGTCACTCAGTGTTTGTGTTGAAACAATGTCACTCAATGTTTGTGTTGTGTTGAAACAATGTCACTCAGTGTTTGTGTTGTGTTGAAACAATGTCACTCAGTGTTTGTGTTGAAACAATGTCACTCAATGTTTGTGTTGTGTTGAAACAATGTCACTCAGTGTTTGTGTTGTGTTGAAACAATGTCACTCAGTGTTTGTGTTGAAACAATGTCACTCAATGTTTGTGTTGTGTTGAAACAATGTCACTCAGTGTTTGTGTTGAAACAATGTCACTCAATGTTTGTGTTGTGTTGTAACAATGTCACTCAATGTTTGTGTTGTGTTGAAACAATGTCACTCAATGTTTGTGTTGTGTTGAAACAATGTCACTCAGTGTTTGTGTTGTGTTGAAACAATGTCACTCAGTGTTTGTGTTGTGTTGAAACAATGTCACTCAGTGTTTGTGTTGTGTTGAAACAATGTCACTCAATGTTTGTGTTGTGTTGAAACAATGTCACTCAATGTTTGTGTTGTGTTGAAACAATGTCACTCAGTGTTTGTGTTGTGTTGAAACAATGTCACTCAATGTTTGTGTTGTGTTGAAACAATGTCACTCAGTGTTTGTGTTGTAACAATGTCACTCAATGTTGTGTTGTGTTGAAACAATGTCACTCAATGTTTGTGTTGTGTTGAAACAATGTCACTCAATGTTTGTGTTGTGTTGAAACAATGTCACTCAGTGTTTGTGTTGTGTTGAAACAATGTCACTCAGTGTTTGTGTTGTGTTGAAACAATGTCACTCAGTGTTTGTGTTGTGTTGAAACAATGTCACTCAATGTTTGTGTTGTGTTGAAACAATGTCACTCAGTGTTTGTGTTGTAACAATGTCACTCAATGTTGTGTTGTGTTGAAACAATGTCACTCAATGTTTGTGTTGTGTTGAAACAATGTCACTCAATGTTTGTGTTGTGTTGAAACAATGTCACTCAGTGTTTGTGTTGTGTTGAAACAATGTCACTCAGTGTTTGTGTTGTGTTGAAACAATGTCACTCAGTGTTTGTGTTGTGTTGAAACAATGTCACTCAATGTTTGTGTTGTGTTGAAACAATGTCACTCAATGTTTGTGTTGTGTTGAAACAATGTCACTCAATGTTTGTGTTGTGTTGAAACAATGTCACTCAGTGTTTGTGTTGTGTTGAAACAATGTCACTCAGTGTTTGTGTTGAAACAATGTCACTCAATGTTTGTGTTGTGTTAAAACAATGTCACTCAGTGTTTGTGTTGTGTTGAAACAATGTCACTCAATGTTTGTGTTGTGTTGAAACAATGTCACTCAATGTTTGTGTTGTGTTGAAACAATGTCACTCAATGTTTGTGTTGTGTTGAAACAATGTCACTCAGTGTTTGTGTTGTGTTGAAACAATGTCACTCAGTGTTTGTGTTGTGTTGAAACAATGTCACTCAGTGTTTGTGTTGTGTTGAAACAATGTCACTCAATGTTTGTGTTGTGTTGAAACAATGTCACTCAATGTTTGTGTTGTGTTGAAACAATGTCACTCAGTGTTTGTGTTGTGTTGAAACAATGTCACTCAGTGTTTGTGTTGTGTTGAAACAATGTCACTCAGTGTTTGTGTTGTGTTGAAACAATGTCAATCAGTGTTTGTGTTGTGTTGAAACAATTTCACTCAGTGTTTGTGTTGTGTTGAAACAATGTCACTCAGTGTTTGTGTTGTGTTGAAACAATGTCCCTCAATGTTTGTGTTGTGTTGAAACAATGTCGCTCAATGTTTGTGTTGTGTTGAAACAATGTCACTCAGTGTTTGTGTTGAAACAATGTCACTCAATGTTTGTGTTGTGTTGAAACAATGTCACTCAGTGTTTGTGTTGTGTTGAAACAATATCACTCAATGTTTGTGTTGTGTTGAAACAATGTCACTCAGTGTTTGTGTTGAAACAATGTCACTCAATGTTTGTGTTGTGTTGAAACAATGTCACTCAATGTTTGTGTTGTGTTGAAACAATGTCACTCTGTGTTTGTGTTGTGTTGAAACAATGTCACTCAATGTTTGTGTTGTGTTGAAACAATGTCACTCATTGTTTGTGTTGTGTTGAAACAATGTCACTCAATGTTTGTGTTGTGTTGAAACAATTTCACTCAATGTTTGTGTTGTGTTGAAACAATGTCACTCAGTGTTTGTGTTGTGTTGAAACAATGTCACTCAATGTTTGTGTTGTGTTGAAACAATGTCACTCAGTGTTTGTGTTGTGTTGAAACAATGTCACTCAATGTTTGTGTTGAAACAATTTCACTCAATGTTTGTGTTGTGTTGAAACAATGTCACTCAATGTTGGCAATATTCACTCAAAAACTAACAACACACAAAATGTCCCATTTCAAATGCCATTTTTGATCCTATAATTGGGCAACTCTAACTACCGTATTTTGTATTATACTATTGATGAATGGTCTTAGTCCACTACGAACATTTTGATCGTCAACTAGTCATCGACTATCTTAACAATTAGTCGACGACAAACATTTTGATCGTCGACTATCTTAACGATTAGTCAACTATGAACATTTTGATCGTCAACTAGTCATTGAATATCTTAACAATTAGTCGACGACAAACATTTTGATCGTCGACTATCTTAACGATTAGTCAACTATGAACATTTTGATCGTCAACTAGTCATCGACTACCTTAATGATTAGTCAACTACGATCATTTTGAATTGTCAACTAGTCATCGACTATCTTAACGATTAGTCAACTACGAACATTTTGATCGTCAACTAGTCATCGACTATCTTAACGATTAGTCAACTACGAACATTTTGATCGTCAACTGGTCATCGACTACCTTAATGATTAGCCGACTACGAACATTTTTATCGTCAACTAGTCATCGACTATCTTAACGATTAGTAAACTACGAACATTTTGATCGTCGACTATCTTAACGATTAGTTAACTACGAACATTTTGATCGTCAACTAGTCATCGACTACCTTAATGATTAGTCAACTACGAACATTTTGATCGTCGACTACCTTAATGATTAGTCGACGACAAACATTTTGATCGTCAACTAGTCATCGACTACCTTAACGATTAATCGACTACAAACATTTTGATCGTCGACTATCTTAACGATTAGTCAACTACGAACATTTTGATCGTCGACTAGTCATCAACTACCTTAATGATTAGTCAACTACGATCATTTTGATCATCAACTAGTCATCGACTATCTTAACAATTAGTCAACTACGATCATTTTGATCATCAACTAGTCATTGACTACCTTAATGATTAGTCGACAACAAACATTTTGGTCGTCAACTAGTCATCGACTACCTTAATGATTAGCCGACTATGAACATTTTGATCGTCAACTAGTCATCGACTATCTTAACGATTAGTCAACTACGAACATTTTGATCGTCGACTATCTTAACGTTTAGTTAACTACGGACATGTTGATCGTCAACTAGTCATAGACTACCTTAATGATTAGTCAACTACGAACATTTTGATCGGCGACTACCTTAATGATTAGTCGACGACAAACATTTGGATCGTCAACTACTCATCGACTACCTCAACGATTAATCGACGACAAACATTTTGATCGTCGACTATCTTAACGATTAGTCAACTATGAACATTTTGATCGTCAACTAGTCATCGACTACCTTAATGATTAGTCAACTATGATCATTTTGAATTGTCAACTAGCCATCGATTATCTTAACGATTAGTCAACTACGAACATTTTGAGCGTCAACTAGTCATTGACTACCTTAATGATTAGTCAACTACGAACATTTTGATCGTCAACTAGTCATCGACTACCTTAAGGATTAGTCAACTACGATCATTTTGAATGTTCAACTAGTCATCGACTATCTTAACGATTAGTCAACTACGAACATTTTGATCGTCAACTAGTCATAGACTACCTTAATGATTAGTCAACTACGATCATTTTGATCGTCAACTAGTCATCGACTACCTTAATGATTAGCCGACTACGAACATTTTGATCGTCAACTAGTCATCGACTATCTTAACGATTAGTAAACTACGAACATTTTGATCGTCGACTATCTTAACGATTAGTTAACTACGAACATTTTGATCGTCAACTAGTCATCGACTACCTTAATGATTAGTCAACTACGATCATTTTGATCGTCAACCAGTCATTGACTACCTTAATGATTAGTCGACGACAAACATTTTGATCGTCAACTAGTCATCGACTACCTTAATGATTAATTGACGACAAACATTTTGATCGTCGACTATCTTAACGATTAGTCAGCTACGAACATTTGGATCGTCAACTATTCATCGACTACCTTAATGATTAGTCGACAACAAACATTTTGATCGTCAACTAGTCATCGACTATCTTAACGATTAATCAGCTACGAACATTTTGATCGGCAACTAGTCATTGACTACCTTAACGATTAGTCGACTACAAACATTTTGATCGTCAACTAGGCTGATTGCCTCCATGCCACGCCGCATTGATGCAGTAATCCGTGCAAAAGGATTCCCAACCAAGTACTGAGTGCATTCATTGACATTTTCAAATGTTTGATTTTGTTTTGCTGTTATAAATCTTTATTTTTTTACTCGGTCTGAGGAAATATTCTCATTTTTTGAGATGGGATTTTTGAGTTTTCTTAAGCTGTATGCCATACTCAGCAATATTAAAATAATAAAAGGCTTGCAATATTTCAGTTGATGTGTAACGAATCCAGAATGTATGACATTTTTGTTTTTTTAATTGCATTACAGAAAATAAAGGACTTTATCACAATATTCTAATTTTCTGAGACAGTCCTGTCACATATATATAGATACATATCTTCTTTTTGTAATCTTTTTTACTATTTATATTACTAAATTATTGTGTATGCACTAGAGATGGCTGATATATGCGTTAAAATGTAATATCCGAAATTATCGGTATCAGTTTTTTTATTATCGGTATCGTTTTGTTTTTTTGTTTTTTTTGTTTTTTTTATTAAATCCACATAAAAAACACAAGATACACTTACAATTAGTGCACCAACTCAAAAAAACTCCCTCCCCCATTTACACTCATTCACACAAAAGGGTTGTTTCTTTCTGTTATTAATATTCTGCTTCCTACATGATATATCAATATATATCAATACAGTCTGCAAGGGATACAGTCCGTAAGCACACATGATTGTGCGTGCTGCTGCTCCACTAATAGTACTAACCTTTAACAGTTAATTTTACTCATTTTCATTCATTACTAGTTTCTATGTAACTGTTTTTATATTGTTGTACTTTTCTTTTTTATTCAAGAAAATGTTTTTAATTTATTTATCTTATTTTACTAATTTTTTTTAAAAGTACCTTATCTTCACCATACCTGGTTGTCCAAATTAGGCATAATAATGTGTTAATTCCACGACTGCATATATCGGTTGATATCGGTATCGGTAATTAAAGAGTTGGACAATATCGGAATATCGGATATCTGCAAAAAGCCATTATCGGACATCCCTAGTATGCACCTTAGTGGATCTGCTCCAATTGTGTTGTTCTTTAAACCTGTTCACTGTAATAATGACAATAAAACTCTATTCTATTCTACAGTATTGCTGCCTGAGGCTGAGCCAATCAGTGGCCACGATATTCAACAGTGTCTCATTTATACTACTTAAGTACTGTTAGCTCATTTTGCCATTTTATACTTGAAAATGCTTCATTTAGACCCCAAAAAAATGTGGAGTGTGCTTTAAAAGAAAAAAAACTAGTGTGGTGAGGAAGCCTGCCCAGTCCATCCCAGGCAGGCTGACTATGGAGGAAAGGGTTTGCTAAAATGATAGGCTTATTATAGAATTATAGCTCCATCACTCTTACACTTCCAACAACAACACTCGCCCCGGCTATTAAAAGTGCGAGGCGGAGTGACAGGGCAGCTGACACGCTCATAAAGTGTCCTCGGCGCGGGGAGGTCGTCGCCGAGCACGGCGGCCAAACAGGAAGTTAGACCAGTGACTCAGCCACTGTGCTTTGAAAAGAGAAAGTGCACCTGGGCGAGACTCACAGGGTGGCCGGGCGGTCTCCAGTGGGTCTGGGTGGCCTTGTCGTGGCGCTGGTGGGCGGGCGGTCGCAGCAGCAGCGAGGGCGCCCTCTGCTGGTGACACTGACATTGCACCGGAGCCAGCTGAAGGAAACGGGGACATGAATGGTGGAATATTAGACTTCAACCTAAGTCATAATTAGCTGAGAGGCAAGGAATAATCTTTTAATCGAGTCGCAGCAAAGCGGTCTTTGGTGTTTTGGAAGCTCCTCTGTTGAATTATGTAGAGCCTGAAATCTCATCATTGGATATGCTGTTCAGTCTGAGCTACTTTTAACTACGCACTCCTGTGCCAAGCTGGGGTCAAGTGGGAGTATTATGATGTTGAAACACAGCAGGGAGCCACCCACACACTACAGCCATTGTACAGCAATCAGTGGACTTTGTGTCGCTCTAAAAAAAGGGATTTAAAAGTCCCATATAGCAGTGGTCCCCAACCACCGACTGGTACCGGGCCGCACAAGAATTTAAAAAAAAAAAAAAATTTTTTTTTTTTTTTTTTTTAATGAAATCAACATAAAAAACACAATATATACATTTATATCAATATAGATCAATACAGTCTGCAGGGATACATTCCGTAAGCACACATGATCGTATTTATTTATGTAAAAAAAAAAAAAAAAAAAAATTTTTTTTTTTTTTTAAATACACCCCCCCCAACCGGTCCGTGGGACAAATTGTCAAGCGTTGACCGGTCCGCAGCTACAAAAAGGTTGGGGACCACTGCCATATAGGGCAGTGGTCCCCAACCACCCCGCGGACCGATTGGTACCGGGCCGCACAAGAATTTTTTTTTAAATTTTTGTGCGGACCGACTGGTACCGGGCCGCACAAGAATTAAAAAAAAAAATAAAATAAATAATAATACTTTTTTTTATTTTTTTTTTATGAAATCAACATAAAAAACACAATATATACATTTATATCAATATAGATCAATACAGTATGCAGGGATACAGTCCGTAAGCACACATGATTGTATTTATTTATGTGAAAACAAAAAAAAAGAAAAAAAAAATTTTTTCTTTTTTTAAATACACCCCTCCCCCCAACCGGTCCGTGGGACAAATTGTCAAGCGTTGACCGGTCCGCAGCTACAAAAAGGTTGGGGACCACTGCCATATAGGGCAGTGGTCCCCAACCACCCCGCGGACCGATTGGTACCGGGCCGCACAAGAAATTTTTTTTAAATTTTTGTGCGGACCGACTGGTACCGGGCCGCACAAGAATTTAAAAAAAAAAAAATAATAATAATAATACTTTTTTTTTTTTTTTTTAATGAAATTAACATAAAAAACACAATATATACATTTATATCAATATAGATCAATACAGTATGCAGGGATACAGTCCTTAAGCACACATGATTGTATTTATTTATGTGGAAAAAAAAAAGAAAAAAACATTTTTATTTTTTTTTAAATACACCCCCCCCAACCGGTCCGTGGGACAAATTGTCAAGCGTTGACCGGTCCGCAGCTACAAAAAGGTTGGGGACCACTGCCATATAGGGCAGTGGTCCCCAACCACCGGGCCGCGGACCGGTACCGGGCCGCACAAGACATTTATTTTTTATTTTTGTGCGGACCGACTGGTACCGGGCCGCACAAGAATTAAAAAAAATAATAATAATAATAATAATACTTTTTTTTTTTTTTTTTAATGAAATCAACATAAAAAACACAATATATACATTTATATCAATATAGATCAATACAGTATGCAGGGATACAGTCCGTAAGCACACATGATTATATTAATTTTTTTTTTTTTTTTAAATACACCCCCCCCGCCCCCCCTCCCCCCCCCAACCGGTCCGTGGGACAAATTGTCAAGCGTTGACCGGTCCGCAGCTACAAAAAGGTTGGGGACCACTGCCATATAGGGCAGTGGTCCCCAACCACCGGGCCGCGGACCGGTACCGGGCCGCACAAGAAATTAAAAAAAAAAAAAAAAAAATTTTAAACTTTTTTTTTTTTTTTATGAAATCAACATAAAAAACACAATATATACATTATATATCAATATAGATCAATACATTCTGCAGGGATACAGTCCGTAAGCACACATGATTGTATTTATTTATTATTTATTTATGTTAAAAAATAAAAAAATAATTATTTTTTTTTTTTTTTTTGTTGAAATACACTCCCCCCCACCCCCCACCGGTCCGTGGGACAAATTTTCAAGCGTTGACCGGTCCGCAGCTACAAAAAGGTTGGGGACCACTGATATAGGGTATACCGGTACTAGTATAGTATCGCGGTACTAATGAATTAAAAACGGTACTATACTCTGTTTGAAAAGTACCGGTTTGCCATATTTTTTTTTTTTTTAACGTCGTAACCTCGTGACTCAGTGGATTAGTGGTTAGAGTGTCCGCCCTGAGATGGGTAGGTCGTGAGTTCAAACCCCGGCCGAGTCATACCAAAGACTATAAAAATGGGAGCCATTACCTCCCTGCTTGGCACTCTGCATCAAGGCTTGGAATTGGGGGTTAAATCACCAAAAATGATTCCCGGGCGCGGCCACCGCTGCCGTTCACTGCTCCCCTCGCCTCCCAGAGGGGTGATCAAGGGTGACGGGTCAAATGCAGAGGATAATTTCACCACACCTAGTGTGTGTGCGTGTGACAATCATTGGTACTTTAACTTTTTTAAACTTGCTGGTTTTAGGAGCAGAGGAGCATGTTGGGCAGCGCACACACACCGAGTACTTACAAGCAGACACAGTGTGGAGACAGAAAAGGGAGAATGGACGCATTTTTGGTATAAAAAGTAAAGATAAAGGTGAAGTTATAACACTGAAACACCCTCAGGAAGAGGTGCTTTAAGACATGGCTAGCTAGCTAGCGGCTAACAGTGTTTTAGCTACATCTAAATCACTAATCCTGGCCTCCATGGCGACAAATAAAGTAAGTTTTTTACAAGTAGCATTATCACCGGAGGAGGAGGAATAGCTAAACATGCTTCACTACACAGCGTAGGAGGATACGATAGCTCACCGGCGTCACAATGTAAACAAATGCCATGGGTGGATCTACACCTGACATCCACTGTAATGATACCAAGTACAAGAGTGTATCAAGTCAATACTACTACTATTAAATTGTTTCTTTTTTTTAAAATTCAAATAATGTTTATAAAGTCAGTAAATACGTCCCTGGACACATGAGGACTTTGAATATGACCAATGTATGATCCTGTAACTACTTGGTATCGGATCCATACCTAAATGTGTGGTATCATCCAAAACTAATGTCAAGTATCAAAGAAGAGAAGAATAAGTGATTATTACATTTTAACAGAAGTGTAGATAGAACATGTTAAAACAGAAAATAAGCAGATATTAACAGTAAATGAACAAGTAGATTAATAATCAATTTTTACAGTTTGTCCCTCATAACGTGTACAAAATAATAGGTGTATAAATGACACAATATGTTACTGCATACGTCAGCAGACTAATTAGGAGTCTTTGTTTGTTTACTTACTACTAAATGACAAGTTGTCTATTTTATTTAAGGACTAAATGACAATAATAAACATATGTTTCATGTACCCTAACATTATTTTTTTGCGGTCCACTTTATTTAGAAAAGTATCAAAATACATTTTGGTACCGGTACCAAAATATTGGTATCAGGACAACCCTCGGTTCAATACAATATTATAACACCCTATTTGTCCGTTTTTGCCTATGTAAGGTTCGTACTTTTGCCAAATCTGTTGTCCGTCGTTGAGTAAATCATGCGTTGGGGCGCCCCTAGTGGCCTGCATGACTAATTTGGAAACGCGTAGACCTGTACCCTTGCACAGTGTCCCGCCACACTCTGACGAAAGATTGTACGCCTCCTCTTTTATTTGGACTTTCCCTGACTACATGGCAACAGCTGTTTCTAAAGGGAGGGGGGTCGTAAACAGCCATCGCCTTTGATTACAATACATCAAAGAAACAGACACCTTCATGTCGCTTCCCATCCTACACAGTGGAGTTTTACAAGCCTTCTGATTGGTAAGATCAGAGACAGCTTTTGTCTGCTCGCCGGGAACTCATGGCAACACAAAGTTTTGTGATAACTTAGATACAATTATTCTGACACTTTGTTTGTTCACTTACTACTAAAAGACAAGTTGTCTAGTATGTTCACTATTTTATTTAAGGACTAAATGACAATAATAAACATATGCTTCATGTACACTAAAAATTTTTTGTTCAAATAAAGACAATAATTAAATTTTTTTGCGGTCCCCTTTATTTAGAAAAGTATCAAAATACATTATGGTACCGGTACCAAAATATTGGTATCGGGACAACCCTCGGTTCAATACAATATTATGACACCCTATTTGTCCGTTTTTGCCTATGTAAGGTTCGTACTTTTGCCAAATCTGTTGTCCGTCGTTGAGTAAATCATGTGTTGGGGCGCCCCTAGTGGCCTGCATGACTAATTTGGAAACGCGTAGACCTGTACCCTTGTACAGTGTCCCGCCACGCTCTGACGAAAGATTGTACGCCTCCTCTTTTATTTGGACTTTCCCTGACTACATGGCAACAGCTGTTTCTAAGGGAGGGGGGTCGTAAACAGCCATCGCCTTTGATTACAATACATCAAAGAAACAGACACCTTCATGTCGCTTCCCATCCTACACAGTGGAGTTTGACAAGCCTTTTGCTTGGTAAGATCAAAGACAGCTTTTGTCCGCTCGCCGGGAACTCATGGCAACACAAAGTTTTGTGATAACTCAGATACAATTATTCTGACACTTTGTTTGTTTACTTACTACTAAAAGACAAGTTGTCTAGTATGTTCACTATTTTATTTAAGGACTAAATGACAATAATAAACATATGTTTCATGTACACTAAAAATGTTTTGTTCAAATAAAGACAATAATGACATTTTTTTGCGGTCCCTTTTATTTAGAAAAGTATCAAAATACATTATGGTACCGGTACCAAAATATTGGTATCGGGACAACCCTCGGTTCAATACAATATTATGACACCCTATTTGTCCGTTTTTGCCTATGTAAGGTTCGTACTTTTGCCAAATCTGTTGTCCGTCGTTGAGTAAATCATGCGTTGGGGCGCCCCTAGTGGCCTGCATGACTAATTTGGAAACGCGTAGACCTGTAACCTTGCACAGTGTCCCGCCACGCTCTGACGAAAGATTGTACGCCTCCTCTTTTATTTGGATTTTCCCTGACTACATGGCAACAGCTGTTTCTAAGGGAGGGGGGTCGTAAACAGCCATCGCCTTTGATTACAATACATCAAAGAAACAGACACCTTCATGTCGCTTCCCATCCTACACGGTGGAGTTTTACAAGCCTTTTGATTGGTAAGATCAGAGACAGCTTTTGTCCGCTCGCCGGGAACTCATGGCAACACAAAGTTTTGTGATAACTTAGATAGAATTATTCTGACACTTTGTTTGTTTACTTACTACTAAAAGACAAGTTGTCTAGTATGTTCACTATTTTATTTAAGGACTAAATGACAATAATAAACATATGTTTCATGTACACTAAAAATTTTTTGTTCAAATAAAGACAATAATGAAATTTTTTTGCGGTCCCCTTTATTTAGAAAAGTATCAAAATACATTATGGTACCGGTACCAAAATATTGGTATCGGGACAACCCTCGGTTCAATACAATATTATGACACCCTATTTGTCCGTTTTTGCCTATGTAAGGTTCGTACTTTTGCCAAATCTGTTGTCCGTCGTTGAGTAAATCATGCGTTGGGGCGCCCCTAGTGGCCTCCATGACTAATTTGGAAACGCGTAGACCTGTACCCTTGTACAGTGTCCCGCCACGCTCTGACGAAAGATTGTACGCCTCCTCTTTTATTTGGACTTTCCCTGACTACATGGCAACAGCTGTTTCTAAAGGGAGGGGGGTCGTAAACAGCCATCGCCTTTGATTACAATACATCAAAGAAACCAACACCTTCATGTCGCTTCCCATCCTACACAGTGGAGTTTGACAAGCCTTTTGATTGGTAAGATCAAAGACAGCTTTTGTCCGCTCGCCGGGAACTCATGGCAACACAAAGTTTTGTGATAACTTAGATACAATTATTCTGACACTTTGTTTGTTTACTTACTACTAAAAGACAAGTTGTCTAGTATGTTCACTATTTTATTTAAGGACTAAATGACAATAATAAACATACGTTTCATGTACACTAAAAATGTTTTGTTCAAATAAAGACAATAATGACATTTTTTTGCGGTCCCCTTTATTTAGAAAAGTATCAAAATACATTATGGTACCGGTACCAAAATATTGGTATCGGGACAACCCTAGGTTCAATACAATATTATGACACCCTATTTGTCCGTTTTTGCCTATGTAAGGTTCGTACTTTTGCCAAATCTGTTGTCCGTCGTTGAGTAAATCATGCGTTGGGGCGCCCCTAGTGGCCTCCATGACTAATTTGGAAACGCGTAGACCTGTACCCTTGCACAGTGTCCCGCCACGCTCTGACGAAAGATTGTACGCCTCCTCTTTTATTTGGACTTTCCCTGACTACATGGCAACAGCTGTTTCTAAAGGGAGGGGGGTCGTAAACAGCCATCGCCTTTGATTACAATACATCAAAGAAACAGACACCTTCATGTCGCTTCCCATCCTACACAGTGGAGTTTGACAAGCCTTTTGCTTGGTAACATCAGAGACAGCTTTTGTCCGCTCGCCGGGAACTCATGGCAACACAATGTTTTGTGATAACTTAGATATAATTATTCTCTGACACTTTGTTTACTTACTACTAAAAGACAAGTTGTCTAGTATGTTCACTATTTTATTTAAGGACTAAATGACAATAATAAACATATGTTTCATGTACACTAAAAAAATGTTGTTCAAATAAAGACAATAATGAAATTTTTTTGCGGTCCCCTTTATTTAGAAAAGTATCAAAATACATTATGGTACCGGTACCAAAATATTGGTATCGGGACAACCCTCGGTTCAATACAATATTATGACACCCTATTTGTCCGTTTTTGCCTATGTAAGGTTCGTACTTTTGCCAAATCTGTTGTCCGTCGTTGAGTAAATCATGCGTTGGGGCGCCCCTAGTGGCCTGCATGACTAATTTGGAAACGCGTAGACCTGTACCCTTGCACAGTGTCCCGCCATGCTCTGACGAAAGATTGTACGCCTCCTCTTTTATTTGGACTTTCCCTGACTACATGGCAACAGCTGTTTCTAAAGGGAGGGGGGTCGTAAACAGCCATCGCCTTTGATTACAATACATCAAAGAAACCGACACCTTCATGTCGCTTCCCATCCTACACAGTGGAGTTTTACAAGCCTTTTGATTGGTAAGATCAGAGACAGCTTTTGTCCGCTCGCCGGGAACTCATGGCAACACAAAGTTTTGTGATAACTTAGATACAATTATTCTGACACTTTGTTTGTTTACTTACTACTAAAAGACAAGTTGTCTAGTATGTTCACTATTTTATTTAAGGACTAAATGACAATAATAAACATATGTTTCATGTACACTAAACATTTTTTGTTCAAATAAAGACAATAATGAATTTTTTTGGCGGTCCCCTTTATTTAGAAAAGTATCAAAATACATTATGGTACCGGTACCAAAATATTGGTATCGGGACAACCCTCGGTTCAATACAATATTATGACACCCTATTTGTCCGTTTTTGCCTATGTAAGGTTCGTACTTTTGACAAATCTGTTGTCCGTCGTTGAGTAAATCATGCGTTGGGGCGCCCCTAGTGGCCTCCATGACTAATTTGGAAACGCGTAGACCTGTACCCTTGCACAGTGTCCCGCCACGCTCTGACGAAAGATTGTACGCCTCCTCTTTTATTTGGACTTTCCCTGACTACATGGCAACAGCTGTTTCTAAAGGGAGGGGGGTCGTAAACAGCCATCGCCTTTGATTACAATACATCAAAGAAACAGACACCTTCATGTCGCTTCCCATCCTACACAGTGGAGTTTGACAAGCCTTTTGATTGGTAAGATCAAAGACAGCTTTTGTCCGCTCGCCGGGAACTCATGGCAACACAAAATTTTGTGATAACTTAGATACAATTATTCTGACACTTTGTTTGTTTACTTACTACTAAAAGACAAGTTGTCTAGTATGTTCACTATTTTATTTAAGGACTAAATGACAATAATAAACATACGTTTCATGTACACTAAAAATGTTTTGTTCAAATAAAGACAATAATGACATTTTTTTGCGGTCCCCTTTATTTAGAAAAGTATCAAAATACATTATGGTACCGGTACCAAAATATTGGTATCGGGACAACCCTCGGTTCAATACAATATTATGACACCCTATTTGTCCGTTTTTGCCTATGTAAGGTTCGTACTTTTGCCAAA
This sequence comes from Entelurus aequoreus, assembly GCF_033978785.1. Lineage (NCBI taxonomy): Eukaryota > Metazoa > Chordata > Actinopteri > Syngnathiformes > Syngnathidae > Entelurus > Entelurus aequoreus. Next base: position 68,557,098 of record NC_084739.1, read on the forward strand.
TCTGTTGTCCGTCGTTGAGTAAATCATGCGTTGGGGCGCCCCTAGTGGCCTCCATGACTAATTTGGAAACGCGTAGACCTGTACCCTTGTACAGTGTCCCGCCACGCTCTGACGAAAGATTGTACGCCTCCTCTTTTATTTGGACTTTCCCTGACTACATGGCAACAGCTGTTTCTAAGGGAGGGGGGTCGTAAACAGCCATCGCCTTTGATTACAATACATCAAAGAAACCGACACATTCATGTCGCTTCCCATCCTACACAGTGGAGTTTGACAAGCCTTTTGCTTGGTAAGATCAGAGACAGCTTTTGTCCGCTCGCCGGGAACTCATGGCAACACAAAGTTTTGTGATAACTTAGATACAATTATTCTGACACTTTGTTTGTTCACTTACTACTAAAAGACAAGTTGTCTAGTATGTTCACTATTTTATTTAAGGACTAAATGACAATAATAAACATATGCTTCATGTACACTAAAAATTTTTTGTTCAAATAAAGACAATAATGAAATTTTTTTGCGGTCCCCTTTATTTAGAAAAGTATCAAAATACATTATGGTACCGGTACCAAAATATTGGTATCGGGACAACCCTCGGTTCAAAACAATATTATGACACCCTATTTGTCCGTTTTTGCCTATGTAAGGTTCGTACTTTTGCCAAATCTGTTGTCCGTCGTTGAGTAAATCATGCGTTGGGGCGCCCCTAGTGGCCTGCATGACTAATTTGGAAACGCGTAGACCTGTACCCTTGCACAGTGTCCCGCCACGCTCTGACGAAAGATTGTACGCCTCCTCTTTTATTTGGACTTTCCCTGACTACATGGCAACAGCTGTTTCTAAAGGGAGGGGGGTCGTAAACAGCCATCGCCTTTGATTACAATACATCAAAGAAACCGACACCTTCATGTCGCTTCCCATCCTACACAGTGGAGTTTTACAAGCCTTTTGATTGGTAAGATCAGAGACAGCTTTTGTCCGCTTGCCGGGAACTCATGGCAACACAAAATTTTGTGATAACTTAGATACAATTATTCTGACACTTTGTTTGTTTACTTACTACTAAAAGACAAGTTGTCTAGTATGTTCACTATTTTATTTAAGGACTAAATGACAATAATAAACATATGTTTCATGTACACTAAACATTTTTTGTTCAAATAAAGACAATAATGAAATTTTTTTGCGGTCCCCTTTATTTAGAAAAGTATCAAAATACATTATGGTACCGGTACCAAAATATTGGTATCGGGACAACCCTCGGTTCAATACAATATTATGACACCCTATTTGTCCGTTTTTGCCTATGTAAGGTTCGTACTTTTGCCAAATCTGTTGTCCGTCGTTGAGTAAATCATGCGTTGGGGCGCCCCTAGTGGCCTCCATGACTAATTTGGAAACGCGTAGACCTGTACCCTTGTACAGTGTCCCGCCACGCTCTGACGAAAGATTGTACGCCTCCTCTTTTATTTGGACTTTCCCTGACTACATGGCAACAGCCGTTTCTAAGGGAGGGGGGTCGTAAACAGCCATCGCCTTTGATTACAATACATCAAAGAAACAGACACCTTCATGTCGCTTCCCATCCTACACAGTGGAGTTTTACAAGCCTTTTGATTGGTAAGATCAAAGACAGCTTTTGTCCGCTCGCCGGGAACTCATGGCAACACAAAGTTTTGTGATAACTCAGATACAATTATTCTGACACTTTGTTTGTTTACTTACTACTAAAAGACAAGTTGTCTAGTATGTTCACTATTTTATTTAAGGACTAAATGACAATAATAAACATATGTTTAAAGCCAATAATGACCTTTTGAGTCTCGACTAGTAATGACTATCTTAAGGATTAGTCGACTACGAATATTTTGATCGTCAACCTCAGAGAAAAATGTAACTTCCACAAGAGTAACTTATTAATGGACTAATGAATCATTTGGTTGGCAACTTTGTGGCAGTAAATCTCAAAGCTGCGGACTGGACAAGTTGGCTCTGCGGCCGACAGGAAGTCACAGTTTTATGCCAGCTTTACTGAAAACTTCATGCAGCCAATTTCAAGGCCAAATAAACAAGCTTTTTTTTTGCAGGGGATGACAGGCAATTTGAAACAGCCCTTCCCAAAAAACCTTCTTTTTCCCCCTCCAAAGGTAGGTGGTAGATTCTCACCTAGGGATGAAGAAGCTAATATAATCATATATATTTTCTTTTACTCCGCGTCTGCCTCCATATGCAATAAATAGCGTGGTGGAACGGGGGCGGGGGCGGGGGTGCAGCAATATTGTGCCCAGCTGGGCGGGTGCAAGCTTTAATTGGGAGGCCTGGCTTTGACATTTTGGGTATTTGCGGACGCGACGCGGTGGATTTGAATAATGTCAGTGTGGCATACGGTTGTTTGGCTAACAAGGAGAGTGTCTTCAAGACGGCTGCTAAAAGCAAACAGAACGGAGGTTGCTGCTAGCTTGCTTTCTTCTTCTTCTTCACCATGCAAACTGTCTACATTTTCATTCACGCGATCCATCAGTGTTCTGATTACGGCTGTCAAATTAAATACCCCAAAAAATGATCGCGTTAATCGTGCACGAGCACAGATTGATCACGCGATTTATTTTGACCGCACGTGCTCCTTTACCTTAAAGCAGGGGTGCCCAAATTTTTTCCCCTGGCAAAATAAAAGGATGACGCGGGGGGGCCATTTTGCTAGTGTTCACCTTCAAAACCAGTGTAATGTGTCGATTTTGAGGTTTTAGTCTCAAAAACAATTGATATTTAATAAAACACAGTACTGAAATGGGTACTAGTAGGAATTGGGCTTTCTGCTCCGCCGCTCCCAGTCTGTGGAAGGCTCTCCCTGACCACCTGAGGGCACCACAGACGGTGGATGTCTTTAAAAAAGGCTTAAAAACCCTTCTTTAAAAAAAAAAAAAAGCCCTTTTTTAGATTTATGTGTGCTAGTTCTAGCTATTGGACTATTTATTTTACTTGTTGGGGGCAGCTATTTGTGGTTGTTGTTTTTTAAATGCACTGTAGCACTTTGAGGTTGTTTGTTCAATGTAAAGTGCATTTACAAATAACATTTATTATTATTATTATCTAATGTCTTGGACTTGCAACTCAGTGTCATTCTGTCAAATGATGATATGATGATAAATAAACGAGATATAACAACTGGACAGCAATTATCATAATAAGCTCATTTTTAACTGTTGCAGCAAAAAATGAGGTTTTTTATTCTCAAAAACAATTGATATTTAATAAAACACAGTACCGAAAATAGGTACTGTTGAGTACCAGTTGGAATTGGGCTTTCTGCTCCGCCGCTCCCAGTCTGTGGAAGGCTCTCCCTGACCACCTGAGGGCACCACAGACTGTGGATGCTTTTAAAAAGGGCTTAAAAACCCTTCTTTTTAAAAAAGCCTTTTTTTTAGATATATGTGTGCTAGTTCTAGCTATTAGGCTGTTCTAGTTTTATTTATTTTTTACTGTTTATTTTACTTGTTGGGGGCAGCTATTTGTAGTTGGGGTTTTTTAATGCACTGTAGCACTTTGAGGTTGTTTGTTCAATGTAAAGTGTTCAAATAAAATCTATTATTATTATTATTATTATTATCTAACGTCTTGGACTTGCAACTCAATGTCATACTGTCAAATGATGATATGATGATAAATAAACAAGATATAACAACTGGACAGCAATTATCATAATAAACTCATTTTTAACTGTTGCAGCAAACAATCAGGTTTTTTATTCTCAAAAACAATTGATATTTAATAAAACACAGTACTGACAATGGGTACTGTTGAGTACCAGTAGGAATCGAGACCGTATCGGTTCACATGTGAACTCTGCGTGACTTCCTGACAAAGAATGGTTTAAAAATGAGCGTTTAAAGGCGGAATGTTGCAGGCAGACTGTTAGCGTTTGTCGCCCGCTTGCCGACTCAGCCAAACTACCTCCATTTAATGTTGCAATTTTCAATGTCAACAAAGAAATTGACTCAAAAAACGCTCCAATGCAAGGCTCCACTTTTCAAAAAAATGCGCTAGCTTGATGCTAATATACATCGGCGATTTTAACACCTCCAAAATGACAACTAAGATGCACGTTACAACCAAACGACTGGTGCATAATAAGTACAATACTTACAGTATCAAAACTTTTTAGAGCACCATAAACTATACACTATATCATCTAGTGCACTATACCATGGAAATGCCCCCCTCTACCTCAAAGAACTGCTCACCCCCAAATCCTCCACACGACACCTCCGCTACGGACAGGCTAACCTCCTCCGACCTCCGAGGACAAAGCTCCGAACTATGGGAGACCGGGCTTTCTGCTCCCAGTCTTTGGAACGCTCTCCCTGACCACCTGAGGGCACCACAGACTGTGGATGCTTTTAAAAAAGGCTTAAAAAACCCTTCTTTTTTTTAAGATATATGTGTGCTAGTTCTAGCTATTAGGCTGTTCTAGTTTTTTTTAGTTTTTTTACAACTTATTTTACTTGTTGGGGGCAGCTATTTGTGGTTGTTTTTTAAATGCACTGTAGCACTTTGAGGTTGTTTGTTCAAAGTAAAGTGCTTTCACAAATAAAATCTATTATTATTATTATTATCTAACGTCTTGGACTTGCAACTCAGTGTCCTTCTGTCAAATGATGATATGATGATAAATAAACAAGATATAACAACTGGACAGCAATTACCGTATTTCCTTGAATATGGTATTCGCATGCCTCGAATTACAGCCGGGTCAAACTCGTTTCGCAAAATAATTAGCGCATGCTTGGCACTTCCGCCGGGTCAAATATGAGTCATTAAATGACTCCCGCCTCCTGGTGGTAGAGGGCGCTAGTGATCCTTCTTGCGACTGCTGGTACTGCAGAAGAGTGCTGCAGAAGAAGACAACCGGCAGCAAGAGTGCGCAGCCATTGTTTGCTTGCACTTTTACCATGGAGGATTACATATCTAAAATAAAACCGTTTTCTAAACTGGACTTTCAATCGAAGCAGGAGGTAATACTTAAAAGGAAGATCTCCATTGAGACAGAGAGACTTTTAAAACTGAAGAAAGATATGGAAGACTTCTATATCGATGCTTTTCTTCAAAAGGAGCTGGCATGGACTCATTTATACCTAAAGGTAAGACAATAATAACGTTTTTTTTATTAAATGTGCTTTTCATGATAAGGTAAGCGCCGGAGTGAGAAGAGGTTTTAAAATAATTAGCGCATGCTTGGCCATCCCGCAGGCTTCTGGTAAGCGCCGGAGTGACAGGAGGTTTTAAATTAATTAGCGCCCCTGCGGCTATTCAAGGAAATACGGTATCATAATAAGCTCATTTTTAACTCTTGCAGCAAAAAAACATTTTTTTATTCTCAAAAACAATTGATATTTAATAAAACAGTACTGAAAATGGGTACTTTTGAGTATCGGTTCACATGTGAACAGTAGCCATCTTGACCTCTGTGTAGAATAGTTTTTTTTAAAAAGCGTATAAAGGCGTAATGTTGCAGTGACAAACAGAGAAGAATTTGTTACCGGGTGTTGCTGCTGACACTGCAGAGTCAGCTGAACTATGGTCTTGTCCCTGGTCCTCACTTCTTCTCTCAGCATGTGCACCTCCTTCAGCAGCTCTTCACACTGCACACACACATAAATATATAAATATATAGTGCAGCTTATTCAGTCAAAGACAAAAAGACATTTCTCACTACCTGGGCCGCAGTGGCGGTGTTGCCTTCACCGTCCTGGACAACATCTGCTGCTGGCAAGTCAGGATCCTCACGCTGCAAGTATACAAAAAAAAGGCACAAAGTACACAATCAATGACACTCGCCTGGGGCACGCCTCAAGAGCAGTGTTGTGAGGTGGAATAATTGTGCTCCTTCACACTTTCGCTCTCCGCCAACCGCAGTGTGTTCTGGCTTTATTCCGCAACGAAGGAGAAATGTCAATACGTGCTGCAATCAAATTGTTTTTCTTTTTGAGCCAGGAGGCAGATCGGAGGTCATCTTCTTTATCCGGCATAAACTAACAAGCCCACTTATTCCACGGACAAATCAACTCTCAGCCTGCATTTCTTTGTTTGAGCGAAGTCTTCTGCTGCAGCCTAGGCTATTATTTGCAGACAAAAACATACTTCTCAAAAATTCTCAGAAATGCCTCACATCTTTGCTTTAATGGAGTCATCTATATATATATATAAAGGTTTATTTGAAATAGGGACATATACAGAAACATAGATATCTGAAACCTTTATCCAATGTATGCATTATAGTGTTTGCAGCCAAAGCTAATTTACAACACTTGTCCCCAACAACAACAACAACAACACAGATCTAACATAATTAAAATAGGAAAATAAAAAGAATAAGGCAAAGAGGAGTCGATAATAATGATAATAGTAATAATACAGACAAAGTGCAAACTAGATATAAGCCAATAAAAATAACACAGACAAAGTGCAAACTAGATAACTAGTAAAAACTAGTAAAAACTAAACATGGAAACACGATTGTTGCTCAACTAGCCACAATTGTTTTGTTTTTTTGAAAGTGACAAGTGCAGGTGTACTTTTCAAAGGGTCAGCTAGCGAGTTCCATAGTCATGCTCCTTTTATTGAAAAGGCAGTCATATTATGATCTGCTTTCTACCCTGATGGTCTACATGCAGTGCATCTGCAAGGTACATTGTGTTATGTCACAGCCTTATTATAGAATGGAATACGCTCATTTTGTCCTCAAAATTCTACACACAATACCCCATAATGATGATGTGAAATTTTTTTTTGGGGGGGGGAATTGAAAAACTAAATAAATTCACAGCTTTTCTAATCAGGGCTCGAATTTAACCACGGCAAACACTTGATGTAATGCCCTAAAAAACAAGCCACTTCATTTTATTTGGCTCTGGAAAGTCTGGAAATAATATTGTGGAGGGGGGGGCGTGGCCTGCGGGCCTGCCGCGGAACGGGGTGTGCCAGGACCGGCCTCGAAGACAGCGACAGGTGAGTGGATGGCCCAGGTGGGCCTTGTTATCTAATCACCTGTCGCCTTTATTAGCAGCAGCCGGGATGAGACACGTTGTTGGAGCTGGAGTGGAAGCGAGAGAGAGAGCGAGAGAGACCCGAGACACCGAAAAGACTTTGCTGGAAAGCAAAACACCTGCACTAGTTTCATGAAAATAAAACAGTGTTGTAACCCTGATCCGGGCTCGTGTGGCAGTGTGCGGTGGTCTGAGGAACCCACTAGAGGGCAACCTCCACAAATATGTATCAATAAAGTACTGTAACTTGTCTTACTAAATGTATTATTTCTTTCTATTTTGGGAGAAAAAATATATATCTACGCCATGTAATCGCAATTGATGCTTAATTAAATATTGTCTAATCATGCAAAAATATATGATGAAACATTCAAACATTTTTTTTAATAGAAATAAATACTAATAATAATGATTTCAAAGCAAGTTATCCATCAAATTGTGAAATGTAAAAGTAGCAATAGATTTCCTGGTCAAATTGTGAAATTTACTGTGGTTTTTACAGCATTTTTCTCTAAATTAAAGAAAACAGTACTTTTTTACTGTAATAAACTGTGGTGGCGTTTTGGTATTTACAGTAATACACCGAAAAATCTACAGTTGTTTGATTTGCGGTTAAAAAACAAACTGGCAGCTCAGGTGCCAAAATTTTACTGTAAAATTGAATTTTTTTTTTATTTACAGTAAAAAAAACAAATGTCAATTTTACAGTAAAATTCTGGCAACTGAGCTGCCATTTTTTTACCATAAAAACAGCGGTACTGTTTTTCCATTCACAGTAATACACCGAAAAATCTACAGTTGTTGGTTTGCAGTAAAAAATAAAAATAAAAATAAAAACTGGCAGCTCAGGTGCCAAAATTTTACTGTAAAATTGCAGGGTTTTTTATTTACAGTAAAAAAAAACAAATGTCAATTTTACAGTGAAAAATTCTGGCAACTGAGCTTCATTTTTTTTTACCATAAAAACAGCAGTACTGTTTTTCAATTTACAGTAATACACCGAAAAATCTACAGTTGTTGGTTTGCGGTAAAAAATAAAAATAAAAATAAAAACTGGGAGCGCAGATGCCAAAATTTTACTGTAAAATTGCATTTTTTTAAAATTTACAGTAAAAAAACAAATGTCAATTTTACAGTAAAATTCTGGCAACTGAGCTGCCTTTTTTTTTACCATAAAAACAGCAGTACTGTTTTTCCATTCACAGTAATACACCGAAAAATCTACAGTTGTTGGTTTGCAGTAAAAAATAAAAAATAAAAATAAAAACTGGCAGCTCAGGTGCCAAAATTTTACTGTAAAATTGCAGAGTTTTTTATTTACAGTAAAAAAACAAATGTCAATTTTACAGTGAAAAATTCTGGCAATTGAGCTGCCTTTTTTTTACCATAAAAACAGCAGTACTGTTTTTCAATTTACAGTAATACACCGAAAAATCTACAGTTGTTGGTTTGCGGTAAAAAATACAAATAATAATAAAAACTGGGAGCGCATGTGCCAAAATTTTACTGTAAAATTGCAGAGTTTTTTATTTACAGTAAAAAAAAACAAATGTCAATTTCACAGTGAAAAATTCTGGCAAATGAGCTGGCTTTTTTTTTTTTACCATAAAAACAGCAGTACTGTTTTTCAATTTACAGTAATATACACTACATTTTGAGGTGAAATTATTGCAGCTTACCATATTTTTGTTACATTTTAGTTTTTAAAAAAATCTACTAATAAAATGCATTAAAAAAATGGTGTAATAATAGTATTCACTGTTAGAAGCGGCCCTCTGGGGCCAAACATAAGTGTCATGTGGCCCTCGGTGAAAACCACTTTGACCAACATCGACAGCAAGAACATGCCGTGACCACCCGTGACTTGTTACTTGGTAATGGACGAGGGATGTAACAATAAACGGTATAATGATCATTTGCCATAAAATTCCAGACTGTTAGTAATACAGTCTAATTTTTTTAATTACCCCAAAACCGTAATTTATTCATGCATTTTAGGCAACAGGAAGTCAGGCACATGCGCATTAGCGTCATTTGGCTTGATAATCACGGCGGACTAACTACACGGACTTTGCTCCGGAGATTTCCCCTCGGAGTAAAAGGAGCCAAATACTTGGTTTAACGTCATTTTCCCCTCGCTTCTCGGCGTGTGTTTAAGAGTGCACTGCTGTGTTTAGATGGAGACAGGTGTGGACAATATTGGAGACACTTGTCCCCACACTAAAAGTATACAGCCAAGAGTGGATGTCAGGTGCGGATCCAGCCATGGCATTTGTTTACATTCAGGGGTGCTAGCTTGGTGTTAGCAGTTAGCGATTGTATCCTCCTACGGTGTGTAGTGAAGCATGTTTAGCTATTCCTCATCCTGCAGTGATAATGAAACTTGTTAGAAACGTACTTTATTTGTCGCCATGGAGGCCAGGATTAGTGATTTAGAATGTTAGCCGCTAACTAGCTAGCCATGTGTTAAAGCAGCTCTTCCTGAGGGTGTTTCAGTGTTATAAATTCACCTTTATCTTTACTTTTTACACCAAAATGCGTCCATTCTCCCTTTTCTGTCTACACACTGTGTCTGCTTGTAAGTACTCTGTGTGCGTGCGCTGCCGAACATGCTCCTCTGCTCGTAAAACCAGCAATGTCATGACGTGACGACGTGCCGGGAATTGGTACTTTTCCAACAGAGTATAGTATTGTTTTTGATTCATTAGTAATGTGATACTATACTAGTACCGGTGTACCGTAGTACAACCCTAGGTTGGGGTTACAAAAAACACTTAAAACACTGATAACACATTCATAAAATCACAAACAAATGCAATGTTGTTTAAAAAAAAAAAAGCTTTAAAACGTTTCAACTTGTGCCGCAACTTTTAGAGAATGCTGCCATGAAAATCAGGCGTTTTAGGCCACAACAATCTAAAAGAAAATGCTGTAAAATCCTGGAAGGACTGTGTAGATACGTGATAGAGCGGGGTTTTCAGGCACAGCCGTCTCGAAATGGTCTGGGGAAAAAAAACTACCCACTTGAGGCTCAATTTGGACTATTAGGGAAAAACATTGCCTGATCTTGTGAGTCATTCAGATGGCTGCTTGAGAATTTGGCATCAACAACATAGAATGGATCCATGCTGCCTTGTATCAGTGTACCAACAGGAGTTGCGTGGAGGATAGCATGTTGGCGCACTTTGAGCCCTTTACTGCCAAACTAAGCATCCTTTATTCTTCAGCCGTTTTAAAATAAGCTTCAGACGTTCCACAACAGTGTGTGGAAGTGTGCGGGTCAGAAAGTGGCTTTGATGTTGCAATTTAAATACAAAAGCCAAAAGCAGTGAAGTTGTCACGTTGTGTAAATGCTAAATAAAAAGAGAATACAACAAATCCTTTTCAACTTATATTCAATTGAATAGACCGCAAAGACAAGATATTTAGCGTTCCAACTGATGAACTTTGATATTTTTTGCAAATATTAGCTCATTTGGAATTTGATGCCTGCGACATGTTTCAAAAAAGCTGGCACAAGTGGCAAAAAAGAGTGAGAAAGTCGAGGAGTGCTCGTCAAGGACTTATTTGGAACATCCCACAGGTGAACGGGCTAATTGGGAACAGGTGGGTGCCATGATTGGGTATAAAAGTAGCTTCCGTGAAATGCTCAGTCGTTCACAAACAAGGACGGGGGCGAGGGTCACCACTTTGTCAACAAATGCCTGAGCAAATTGTTGAAGAACAACATTTCTCAACAAGGAATTTAGGGATTTCACCATGTACGCTCCGTAATATCATCAAAAGGTTCAGGGAATGTGGACAAATCACTGCACGTAAGCCAGGATATTATGCACCTTGGATCCCTCAGGAGGTGCCGCATCAAAAAGCCACATCAATGTGTAAAGGATATCACCACATGGGCTCAGAAACTTCAGAAAACCACTGTCAGTAACGACAGTTGGTCGCTACATCTGTAAGTGCAAGTTAAAACTCTACTATGCAAAGCCACAGCCGTTTATCAACAACACCCGGAAACGCCGCCGGCTTCGCTGGGCCCCGAGCTCATCTAAGATGGACTGATGCAAAGTGGAAAAGTATTCTGTGGTCTGACGAGTCCACATTTCAAATTGTTTTTGGAAACTGTGGACGTAAAGAGGAAAAGAAGCATCCGGACTGTTCTAGGGTGAAAGTGTAAAAGGCAGCATGTGTGATGGTATGGGGGTGTATTAGTGGCCAAGACATGGGTAACTTACACATCTGCGAAGGCACCATTAATGCTGAAAGGTACATACAGCTTTTGGAGCAACATATGTTGTTATCATGGACGCCCCTGCTTATTTCAGCATCACAATGCCAAGCCAGGCGTTACAACAGCGTGGCTTCATAGTAAAAGAGTGCGGGTACTAGACTGGCCTGCCTGTAGTCCAGACATTGAAAATGTGTGAAGGCTAAAATATGAGAAGGGAGACTGTTGAACAACTTAAGCTGTACATCAAGCAAGAATGGGAAAGAATTCCACTTCAAAAATGTGTCTCCTCAGTTCCCAAACCTTTACTGAGTGTTGTTAAAAGGAAAGGCCATGTAACACACTGGTAAAAATGCCTTTTTGACATGTGTTGCTGCCATTAAATTCTAAGTTCATGATTATTTGCCATAAAAAAGTAAGTTTCTCAGTGTGAACATGAAATATCTTGTCTTTGCAGTCTATTCAATTGAATATAAGTTGAAAAGGATTTGTTGTATTCTCTTTTTATTTAGCATTTACACAACGTGACAACTTCATTGTAAAAAACAGTGTTTGGATAACCTAGTGGAAGATGGACTCAATCTCTACAAGATAAGTTAGTTTAGGAAGAGGAGGAGAGCTGCAAGGCAGACTTATAAATAGCCAGCATCTTTGATCCAACTGACACGGATGGGCTCGCCAATTGATCAGTTCCGCCTCTGCGTGCAGACGGGCGAGCGAGGGCTGCGCACAGGTAGAGAGCAGGGAAGGCGGGAGTCGTACCTGCAGCAGGTTCCTCAGCCTGAGCAGCTGCTTCTTGACCGAGCTGCAGTCCTGGCTCAAGTGTTCCAGCGAGAGTTCATCCGGCGAGGCGCCGAGACACAGCCGCCTGGCCTCGGAGGGGGCGGCCTGCGGGGACATCTTTGAAGATTTGAGGCCCTGCGGGGATTGTGTCCTGGAAGAATACAAATGTGCTGTCAAGCACACTGAAGGGCAGGATGTGAGGCACATTTTGGACAAAAAGGTGGCAAACGTGTGCCTCAAAAGTCACACAAATACGCGGCGCCTTGTGAGGTTGCTTTTTCTTTGGCTTTTTGTGGACGTTACGTGAAGTATACGCCTGATTTAACTCCTTAATTACGCACTGCATCCAGCTGTATAAAACACTGGCCATACAGCAATAGATGATATCTCTCTATTACCTCTCTTTCTTTATAATGTTTATTTTCTGCTGGATCTACTCTCTATTTTATGCTGCAACTGTTACATATACTGTAGTATTGTACATTGGGATATGTTATATATATTATATACTGTATAAAGAATATTACATATATGTTATATTTTATATTGCTACTATGGTACAGTTTTAGTCTACTTTATACCTTTTGTGCCCTTCTTCTTTTGTGCATTATCCTGTCCATCCTTATCCTTTCCATCCTTTGTAACTGAGCTACTGTGTGGAACAATTTCCCTTGTGGATCACTAAAGTTTGTCCAAGTCTATGTCTAATCATCGAGGGTTTTAAACGTTTAGCCCAGGGGTCATTTTGTCTAGCAGCTAATCCAAAAAATTGAAATATACAAATATATATATATACATATACATATACATATATACTGTACATATTAGAGATGTCCGATAATGGCTTTTTTGCCGATATCCGATATTCCAATATTGTCCAACTCTTAATTACCGATTCCGATATCAACCGATACCGATATATACAGTCGTGGAATTAACACATTATTATGCCTAATTTTGTTGTGATGCCCCGCTGGATGCATTAAACAATGTAACAAGGTTTTCCAAAATAAATCAACTCAAGTTATGGAAAGAAAATCAGATAAAATTGCTCGTATTAACAGGAAGACGTTTTGGTTCCTCCTCGCATAACCAACTTTTTGCAGTCATTGCAAATTGCCAGTTTTTTATCCGTCAGACACACTTTAAAATAATCCCAAACCATAGACACGGTGTCGTTAGTTAGTCACAGAGCGAGCTGGCTTGTTAGCCACGGCTACAGCACCGGCAACAACACACTCTTGTTGTTATGCTGCGCTCGCGGCGGTGTGATGAGGTCATCAAGCGTCGCCAGTAAACCTCTCATACCGCAGTCGTCAACTCCTGTGTTGTGTGTGGGAGAGGGGAGCTGACTGGAAGACGCAACTGCTCTGTATTTCTCCCTACGTCCGTGTTTTACCGGATATGTACCGCTCTGTACAGCAGCATTTCAAAAAGTCATTAATTTTACTTTTTGAAACCGGTACCGATAATTTCCGATATTACATTTTAAAGCATTTATCGGCTGATATTATCGGACATCTCTAATACATATATATATATATATATATATATATATATATATATATATATATATATATATATATATATATATATATATGTATATATATATATATATATATATATATATATATATATATATGTATATATATATATATATATATATATATATATATATATATATATATATATATATATATATACACATACACATATATACATACACATATACATATAAATACATACACATACACATATATACATACACATTTCCATATAAATACATACACATATACATATATACATACACGTATATATATATATACATACACATATACATATATACTAGGGCTGCAACAACTAATTGATTAAATCGATTAAAATCGATTATAAAAAAACTTGCCGATTAATTTAGTCATCAATTTGTTGGATCTATGCTATGCGCATGCGCAGAGGCTTTATTTTTAGTTTTTATTTTTAATTTTTAAAAAATATATATATATATATTTTTTTATTTTTATTTTATTTTTTTAATAAACCTTTATTTATAAAATGCAATATTTACAAACAGCCGAGAAACAATAATCTAAATAAGTATGGTGCCAGTATGCTGGGGGGTTTTTTCAATAAAATACTGGATAGGATAGAAATGTAGTTTGTCTCTTTTATCCGATTATTAATCGATTAATCGAAGTAATAATCGACAGATTAATCGATTAGCAAATTAATCGTTAGTTGCAGCCCTAATATATACATACACATATACATACACATACATACACATATATAAATATATATATATATATATATATATATATATATATATATATATATATATATATATATATATATATATATATATATATATATATATATATATATATATATATATATATATATATATATATATATATATATATATATATATATATATATATATATGTTGTCAGTGTGAACATGAAATATCTTGTCTTTGCAGTCTATTCAATTGAATATAAGTTGAAAAGTATTCTCTCTTTATTTACCATTTACACAACGTGACAACTTCACTGCTTTTGGCTTTTGTACATTTATTTGCTTTCTAGTGTACGAAATAGACGACCAACCGTGCGTCGAATCCAGCCGGTCCGCCCAAACGTTGATGCCTCCGCCGCTGTGCCTGCCGCCGGGCCGCGCTTTCCCCGTTGGAAATCCTGTCAGCATCTGTTGCAAAAAACGAGGAAACATGAGTGCCAGCCAGAGTGAAGGAAAGCGGTTTGCCAAACACTGCGCCTGTACAACGCCTGTAAATAGTTTGTCTGGGAGAGACGAGACGTGCCATGCAAAAAAAAAAAAAAGGTAGGCAGGAATTTGTTTTTCTTTGGATTTGACACACAAACATCTCATGACACTTTTCTGCCAATGAATAAAATGTGCACCTTTCACAATGTTCAATCCCTTCTGTCTCTCCACAGCATCAAATGCAAACAAATCAGCATCCTTGCCAAAGACGTACAAACACAGAAATGGAAACTCTGAACCATGAACCATTATACAAACAAACACTAAAGGTATTCGACTAAAAACCAATTAAACATCATCACTGCCGTATTACCCCAAAATATAACATGATGAGCTTTCATAATTTTATACATTTCTCATTCATTAAAATCTATGTTTAAGTGTCTTAATGGATTAGCCCCTGATGTGTCAAGAAATACAAAGATACAGTAGTGAAGGTGTTAAGGTCTTCAAAAGCTTAACCAGGGATGAGGCTTGCACATTAGCCCGTGACTAAAAGGTTTGATATACAGTACAGGCCAAAAGTTTGGACACACCTTCTCATTGCAATGCGTTTTCTTTATTGTCGTGACTATTTCAATTGTAGATTGTCACTGAAGGCATCAAAACTATTGACACCTGTGAAGTAGGGCTGCAACAACTAATCGATTAAATCAATTAAAATCGATTATAAAAATAGTTGCCGATTAATTTAGTCATCGATTCGTTGGATCTATGCTATGCGCATGCGCAGAGGCTTTTTTTTTTTTTTTTTTTTTTAATTTTTTTTTTTTAAATAAACCTTTATTTATAAACTGCAACATGTACAAACAGCTGAGAAACAATAATCAAAATAAGTATGGTGCCAGTATGCTGGGTTTTTTTCAATAAAATACTGGAAAGGACAGAAATGTAGTTGGTCTCTTTTATCCGATTATTAATCAATTAATCGAAGTAATAATCGACAGATTAATCGATTATCAAATTAATCGTTAGTTGCCGCCCTACTGTGAAGTGAAAAACCATTGACTACCTCTTGAAGCTCATGGAGAGAATGCCAAGAGTGTGCAAAGCAGTAATCAGAGCCAAAGGGTGGCTATTTTGAAGAAACTAGAATATAAAGCCCGTTTTCGGTTATTTCACCTTTTTTTTTTTTGTTAAGTACATAACTCCACATGTGTTCATTGCAGTGAACATGAATCTCCCCAATGAGGACCATCCATCCATTTTTACCACTTGTCCCTTTCGGGGTCGCGGGGGGTGCTGGAGCCTATCTCAGCTGCATTCGGGCGGAAGGCGGGGTACGCCCTGGACAAGTCGCCACCTCATCGGAAGCCGGAGTACCTGGAGGGAACCCACGCAGTCACGGGGGGGAACCAATAAATATAAATCTAAGGCTAAAACAACAATAACAAAAAAAGGTAGCAATAACAAAGTTAAAGTAGCAATGATTGTCACACACACTCACACACTAGGTGTGGCGAAATAATTCTCTGCATTTGACCCATCCCCTTGATCACCCCCCTGGGAGGTGAGGGGAGCAGTGAGCAGCAGCGGTGGCCGCGCCCAGGAATCATTTTTTGGTGATTTAACCCCCAATTCCAACCCTTGATGCCGAGTGCCAAGCAGGGAGGTAATGGCTCCCATTTTTATAGTCTTTGGTATGACTCGGCCGGGGGTTTGAACTCACAACCTACCCATGTCAGGGCGGACACTCTAAATAATGCGTGCTGCTTCAAATGTTGGACCCAAAGTGTCAGCGCGCAGCTCTTCTCACTTGCACAATCCACGTCATTGAGGCAGCCAAACAATGGGGATATATTCCAAGTAGGGGAGGGTCCGTGGTTAAGAAAACGCAGCAAAACGTCCACCCTTGCTGGCCGTGTCCACGCCGTCAGGCTGCTTGTTCTGGGAACTCGCCAAGAAAAAAGGAAGCTTGGAGTCCAAGCGAAGGGGGAAACTGTGGGGCCTCCCTCTCATCCGCGAGACCTCTCAGCCAGGCTTAAGCCAGTCATTCGGTTCTGATTCGGCCCGGTCCTCTCCTTCCTGTTGTGTGGCAGAGTCAGGGCGTCTTAGAGAGGGAGGGATTGAAGGCGACGGGAGGACCAGCAGGGACTCTGGAGCACAACAAACCCACCTCCTGGGCTGGCTTTAACGGGACTCTTCTGGTCCGCCTCGCTTTCCCCGAGCCTGTGGTGTCGCACAGGGCTATAAATAAGGCCTCTTCCCCCAGAAAAGGACTAGGATAGGGACGTGGCTCCCAGTAACATTCCCGCCTGTAACTGTTTACAATATTCCAGAGCTGACCGCCAGTAGCAACACCGACTATGACACAATGCAATAAAACACTCAGCAATGTGATACTGCTCATTTCATGCCGGGGGTCACTTTTAGGTCGTGGTGGTGGTGTCAGTGAGGGCCGATTACACAGCCTCTCAGCAGTAATGGCATCCAACTCAACAATGCAGCCTCCACTAAGTACCTACTGTATGTGTGACCACACTACGGTGGTCCCGTAACCTCTACCAAAATGTATTTACATACTTTTCTAAAAAAAGGGGAGCACAAAAAATGGAATTATTGTCTTATTTAAACAGAAAATCTTAGTGTACTATATATCAGAGGTGTGGACTCGAGTCACATGACTTGGACTCGAGTCAGACTCGAGTCATGAATTTGATGACTTTAGACTCGACTTGACAAAATGTAAAGAGACTTGCAACTCGACTTAGACTTTAACATCAATGACTTGTGACTTCACTTGGACTTGAGCCTTTTGACTTGACATGACTTGCTACTTTCCCCAAAACCCAAAGCTTAAAAAGTTATTTGGGAGCGCTCCGTATCTTTCATTTCGTACGTGTCTGTCTGTCTATAAGCGTGTGTGCTGCTTGTCAGCGTGTGTGCTGTCAGTACAACAGCCAATCAAATTAGATCTACGTTGTTTTCATCCCACAGCTCTCATCCAATCCAATTGCAGGACAACCACCGAACAAGAGTTGTCAAACATTGCGGCAGTGAGAAACAATTATGCCAAAGTTGGTTTCGTTCGGGTATAAAAACTACGACTTGGTCAACAAAAAACGAATTGCCGTATGCAAATCCCGCAGTTCGAATATTACAGACGGAGACGCAACAACTTCCAACTTCGTTCGACATTTGAAGTTGCACAAAGAAGGGTACGTTTTGAATGTAAGCTAACGTTTATTGGCTAAGTAACATGACTTTTATTTCCTGTGTAGTTAAATCAGTGAGGCTGTAAACTCACTGCTAACGTCATAACCATAGACATGTTTTAAGGGTACGCAGCATCGAGCGCTACTGCCTATTGGCACAGACGAGACGCGGGGCCGCCATCTTGGAGTGGTGATCCGCTCCACTCAGTGCAATTCATTTGGCAGGAGCAATGAACTGTCAGCGCATTTAATTCATTTTACCTCACTGAATACCACTGATTTTCACGCGGTTTTTTGTCATACGTGTAGCTATGATAACGGACACATGTTTTGGCAAGTTTTATTATTCATAGTTTGCTTAACAGTAATATAATATTCTTATACGCTATAAGTGACCAGACGTCCGAGATCAAAACTGGGAATATAATCCCAGAGAAGGGGGAAAAAACGGTAAGCTATTTTTAAATTGAAGAAACAATATGATTAGGTTATATATACATGCGTATATCCTACATAAACAATGTATGAATACATTAGATATCTATATATCTTATAGACTGTATCTCTGTTGCTGCAGCAGCAGAGAGTTTATTCTGTCTTGACACTTTGTATTGATATTTTGTATTACATTCTTCCCTTAAATGATCATGTTTACAGTGATTGTTATGTATGTATTTTTTATGTATGTCGCTTTGGATAAAAGCGTCTGCCAAATACTTAAACATATATAAACACCTGAAAGTCTTTATATCAGCTAAAACCACCAATCTGTTTCACTGGATTCAGAATAAAACCAAATGCTGTCTTACCCAACAATGTTAGTATTTGAATATTGTTACTTGAAGACTTATTCCTGGTTACAATTATACTGTTAAGAAAGTATTGTCTTATATTTTGCCTAAAATGAGAATGCATCATCATCAGTGGCGGCTGGTGAATTTTGTTTTGGGTGGGGCTGAAAGTTTGTAAACCAAACCCCTGTAGGGGGGTCATCTCCCCCAGAAGATTTATTTGTGATTTTCACATACAAATATTGAAGATCTTTGCTCCTTCTCAACTCTGTGGTAATATTATTTTCATAAAATACAACCAATAGTATGTTAATGTTTGTTTTTGCAAATGTGTTTATTCTGTAAAGGAATGAGTTAAATGTTTAAAATTGTTTAAACTATTAAAATTACTGTTAATAGTGCTATTATGAATTGCAATGTCAGCACTATTTTTTTTCCTGCAATTTCAAATGCACTTGTTTTAATAAATAAATACAGCGTTTTAAAAGCATACACAATCTGTGTAAAAATATTAGTCTGTGGTTAAAAGGACTTGAAAGGACTCGAAACTCAAAATGCAGGACTTGGGACTCGACTTGAGACTTTCCAGTCTTGACTTTGGACTTGACTCGGGACTTGCCTGTCTTGACTCGGGACTTGACTCGAGACTTGAGGGCAAAGACTTGAGACTTACTTGTGACTTGCAAAGCAATGACTTGGTCCCACCTCTGCTATATATATATATCGTTCAAAAGTTTGGGGTCACCCAAACAATTTTGTGGAATAGCCTTCATTTCTAAGAACAAGAATAGACTGTCGAGTTTCAGATGAAAGTTCTCTTTTTCTGGCCATTTTGAGCGTTTAATTGACCCCACTAATGTGATGCTCCAGAAACTCAATCTGCTCAAAGGAAGGTCAGTTTTGTAGCTTCTGTAACGAGCTAGACTGTTTTCAGATGTGTGAACATGATTGCACAAGGGTTTTCTAATCATCAATTAGCCTTCTGAGCCAATGAGCAAACACATTGTACCATTAGAACACTGGAGTGATAGTTGCTGGAAATGGGCCTCTATACACCTATGTAGATATTGCACCAAAAACCAGACATTTGCAGCTAGAATAGTCATTTACCACATTAGCAATGTATAGAGTGTATTTCTTTAAAGTTAAGACTAGTTTAAAGTTATCTTCATTGAAAAGTACAGTGCTTTTCCTTCAAAAATAAGGACATTTCAATGTGACCCCAAACTTTTGAACGGTAGTGTATATACAAATCCCGTTTCCACATGAGTTGGGAAATTGAGTTAGATGTAAATATAAACGGAATACAATGATTTGCAAATCATTTTCAACCCATATTCAGTTGAATATGCTACAAAGACAACATATTTGAAGTTGGGAAAGGTGGCAATAAATACTGATAAAGTTGAGGAATGCTCATCAAAGACTTATTTGGAACATCCCACAGGTGAACAAGCAAATTGGGAACAGGTGGGTGCCCTGATTGGGTACAAAAGTAGATTCCATGAAATGCTCAGTCGTTCACAAACAAGGACGGGGCGGGGGTCACCACTTTGTCGACAAATGCCTGAGCAAATTGTTGAACAGTTTAAGAAAAACCTTTCTCAACCAGCTATTGCAAGGAATTAAGTAACACCATAGATGTTACTATAGTTAAAATAATTCAAATGAAAAAATAAATTAAACACATTTATTCAAGAGATGTGTTCCAATACCCCTCAGTAATAGTCAGGTAACACCTTGTATTTATTCATACGATTCTCTTGTGGTTCATTTTACCATTTTTTTAATTGAAATCTAGGGGTATGCTGACAAAAAAAAAAGGCCCAATGGCCCACACCAAAAATATTAAAACCAATATTTTCATGGACAAGGAAGCCTAACAAGGTAACCAAGAGATGAGAAACAAATTGGATGATAGATAATTATTTTTAGTGTATTTTACAGCTGATTTAAGACATGGGTCAAAACCAACCCGTTAACATGGTAATAGAAAGCTAACACAAGAGGAAGGTTAAAAAATGTGTCTCCTCAGTTCCCAAACGTTTACTGAGTGTTGTTAAAGGGAAAGGCCATGTAACACAGTGGTGAACATGCCCTTTCCCAACTACTTTGGCACGTGTTGCAGCCATGAAATTCTAAGTTAATGATTATTTGCAAAAAAAAAAATAAAGTTTATGAGTTTGAACATCAAATATGTTGTCTTTGTAGTGCGTTCAATTGAATATGGCTTGAAAAGGATTTGCAAATCATTGTGTTCCGTTTATATTTACATCTAACACAATTTCCCAACTCATATGGAAACGGGGTTTGTAATTTAGTCCTTCAATAAAATAGTGAACATACTAGACAACTTGTCTTTTAGTAGTAAGTAAACAAACAAAGACTCCTAATTAGTCTGCTGACGTATGCAGTAACATATTGTGTCATTTATACACCTATTATTTTCTACACATTATGAGGGACAAACTGTAAAAATTTATATTTAATGCACTTGTTCATTTACTGTTAATATCTGCTTATTTTCTGTTTTAACATGTTCTATCAAAATATTGGTATGGAGACTAGGCTAACCGAAAGTGATCAGATGAAGGTGTTTCCATGCTTATTTAGAGCCAAACTATGTGATAAATCGGACTAATTTAGTGCATGGACACGTGCAGAGTGTAACACTCTTTAGCAAGGGAGATGTTGTTTTTCTCTGTATTCAAAATAAAGTACACATCTTTTCTTTAACGTCCTCTCATTTCCTGAGTACGTGCTCACCGTCCTCAGCCAGCGTCTGTTAGATGTTGAAGGAGGCCTCGTCGTACATACCAAGCCACGATGTGTCACACGCTTCCCGCAGTAAACACTCTCGTTTGTTTCGATGCTGACAAGTGGGAATTATCTTCACACATCTCATTCACATTCATGGCTGAGGTCTCAACCTCCAGTCATCCTCTCATGCACATGTGACTAGGGTTGCAAAATTCCGGGAATATTGAAAGTTGGAAACTTTCCATGGGAGTTAATGGGAAATTAACGGGAATAAACATTGAATGCAACATGCTAGATCTTGCAGCATGATTGTTAGCTAAAACAACCTGATTTCATGCAAATTCAGTAGAATTTCAACCCTGCACTGTGCATTCCTCCATCACATGCCCAGATAATTCCCAGCATGCTACACACTACAGCAGGGCTATTGAGGCCACACTAGTATTTGAGCCCAAGGACTTCATCCAGTCAGGTAAGTGTTGATGATATTACTGGGGTAAATATATTTGATCTATGGTATTTAAGTGTAATAGAGGTGTAATTGCTGGTTACTGTATGACTGTAGACTACTCCAGCAGACTGCCATTAAAGCTAGCTAGCTCTTCCTGTATTTGTTAAATTATTTTGGGGCCAATATCTCTAGCTAGCTAGGTTTATGTACCACCACGGTCTCATAATGAACCGAAAATATGTCTCCGTTAGCCGTGATGCTAATTTTCTCTATGTTAAATCCCATTCATATATGCTAACAACGTTAGCGATCCGAATTGAACTTTTTTGTGATCTGTAAAGTTCAACTAGCAAATACTAAATCAAAACATGCAGTTTCCTCTGCTAGCCATTCTGTTGTCATACAAGAATGTAGCTTATAGTTTGATTTAGCATGCTGATTGACTGTTCATTTATTCATCTAGCCTATTTCTATTCATTTGTCCATCAGTCAAATATTTTTAAAAGACTACTCCACTTGTCTAGCTGACTATTTATATCTGTGTGTGGCATTGCATTAGTCTTTTACAAGCTTCTCATCTTATTCTACAGAATAAGATGGACGGTGTCCAACTTTGAATAATCCAAAAATGGTCAATATTTCCAAACTTCCCGAGCTTAACTTCCCGTGGTAAATTTCTAGAAAGTTTCCGGAAATTTATTGGAAACTTTACACCTCTTTGCAACCTTAACTGTGTCACATGTCACAAACTTCCCGAGCTTAACTTCCCGTGGTAAATTTCCGGAAAGTTTCCTGAAATTTACCGGAAACTTTCCACCCCTTTGCAACCCTAACCGTGTCAAAAGTGTAGGGTTGCAAAGGGGTGGAAACTTTCCGGAAACTTTCCGGAAATGTACCACTTAATCTTAAATTAAGCTCGGGAAGTTTGTGACATGTGACACAGTTAGGGTTGCAAAGGGGTGGAAAGTTTCCGGTAAATTTCCGGAAACTTTCCGGAAATTTACCACAGGAAGTTAAGCTCGGGAAGTTTGTGACATGTGACAGTTAGGGTTTCAAAGGGGTGGAAAGTTTCCGGTAAATTTCCGTAAACTCTCCAGAAATTTACCACGGGAAGTTGAGCTCGGGAAGTTTGGAAATATTGACCATTTTTGGATTATTCAAAGTTGGACAGCATCCATGGGAATTAATGGGGAATTAACGGGAATTAATGAAAATTAACAGGGAATTTTGGGGTAATTTATACTAACCATCATATACAGACATAAATATAAACATTTAGCGCATATCATTATGTCAAGATAATGGCACTAGCATTCACTTCATTTAAGAATATTTTTCAACATATTGAGCAAAAAGGTCTGTTTTTTTTCTACCAAGAAAAGTGCACTTGTTATTAGTGAGAATATACTTATTTTAAGCTATTTTTGGGTTCATTGAGGTTAGCTAATTTTACTTGTTTTGGAAAGTCTTGACAAGCCGAATTTTTTTGTTCTATTGGCAGATAATTTTGCTTGCCGTATTTTTCGGACTATAAGTCGCAGTTTTTTTCATAGTTTGGCCGGGGGTGCGACTTATACTCAGGAGCGACTTATGTGTGAAATTATTAACACATTAGCGTAAAATATCAAATAATACTATTTATCTCATTCACGTAAGAGAGTAGACGTATAAGATTTCCGTGTTTCCCACACATTCATTTATTTGTGGCGGCCCGCCACGAAAGAATTAATTTTTTTTTTTTTTGTCCTGTCCAGCTTCTCAGGCAAATCATATAGTTGATGTAGATGCCCATATCGGCTGTTCAGATTTACTTTACTTTACAAAAGAGAAGTGTAGGATCAAGATTTTTGGAGCTCTTTGTTCAGTGGATCAGATGTTTGATGAAGCTTTGTGTCTATCTACCACCACTACTGTTTTCTGTTTATTTGTTACTGACTGTGGCAGGACACCTCTGCCTCTGTTTCACTTTATGTTGCTGGTAAATAATATGGTTGTAGTAGTAGGCTAAGGTTAAATTATTTAGTATGCACTAATTAAAGGGGCAGAGCTTTAAGAGACATTTTAGCTTTTATATTTTTATAAGATATATTTTTTGTAAGAACCACAATTAATAAATATATTTCAGTGAATAACTTGTTGTTCAAATCTGTATATAAATATGTACATAAAGTGTTGTAATTATATTATAAAATGGATGGATGGATGGATGGACGTTTAAAACAAAACTGTTATTATTAATTAGTAAGTACACATTTTTTTAGCCTTTTTAGAGAAAATCATATCATTGTAGTAAATTATGCAAATTACTTGATGATGTCATAGTGACCACGCCCATAGCCACGCCCCCACCCCCACAGGTATCTTGGCAGTTTATGGTAAACACTGGATTTCATGGGATTTAGCGATTAGGAGTGACAGATTGATTGGTAAACTTATAGCATGTTCTATATGTTGTAGTTATTTGAATGACTCTTACCATAATATGTTACGTTAACATACCAGTTGGTTATTTATGCCTCATATAACGTACACTTATTCAGCCTGTTTTTCACTATTATTTAGACATTTTAAATTGCCTTTCAAATGTCTATACTTGGTGTTGGCTTTTATCAAATACATTTCCCCAAAAAATGCGACTTATACTCCAGTGCGACTTGTATATGTTGTTTTCCTTCTTTATTATGCATTTTCGGCCGGTGCGACTTATACTCCGAAAAATACGGTAGTTCACATAAAATACCCCTAATTTCTGTTTTTTTTTTTTCTTGTTTTTGAACACTGACTTTTTGCAGTGTAGACACAGTACTATCTGATAATGAAGCTGCCGGCACAATCAAACATGACCTGATTGCCTTCAGCACATACAATTAAGCCCTTTTTCGCTCCTTTAGGAGGAGATTTTGATGAGATTGACAGAAGCCATGAAGAAACGTTGCGATGTGGCGGCGGTAGGGACAACGAGGCGTTCAAGTAAACCACCTTGTTAATGCAATGGCACTTGTCTGCTGGTGTGTGTGTGTGTGCGTGTGTTTGTGTGAGTTTGCAGCGACCGGCTCAGACAGCTGGCGTCGTCCTCGCCCATGCAGGTTCAGTAGCGAGCTGTCACTTCCAGCGCGATGGATGGCCTATAAATAACTGCGGTGCGAGCGTACAAACACGGCAGTCGATGCTGCGTTCAAACAGATGTTGCCGAGCCAAAAAGGAAGGTGGCGTCGGATCAAGCCCAACATAAGACGTGGAAGCTGGAAATGTAAAGTGATGGGCTTCGCTTGATTTGGTCTCGACTTTATCCGATGTTGATACTTCGTGCAGTGTTCACCAAAGTGATCATTTTATTGTATTTTGAGTAATATCTCAGGCATCTCGGAGGCGGGTTTGGGCTCGTTATTTCTTCAAACTAAAGTGAGGGACTCGCACTTTCAGCTTACGTGCGAGAACTCATCTTTCTCTGCAATGAACCGCAGCTCCCCCAGCACAGGCAGCACTTGTGCAGGCCCACACAACACCATGAAACCATTACCGTATTTTTCAGACTATAAGGCGCACTTAAAATCCTTTCATTTTCTCAAAAATCGACGGTGCGCCTTATAACCCGGTGCGCCTAATGTACGGGATCATTCTGGTTGCACTTACTGACCTCGAAGCTATTTTATTTGGAACATGGTGTAATGATAAGTGTGACCAGTAGATGGCAGTCACACACAAGATATACGTGTAGACTGCAATACGATGGCAGTCACACATAAGAGATACGTGTATCTCTTATGTGTATATTATGTGTGACTGCCATCATATTGCAGTCTACACGTATCTCTTATGTGTGACTGCCATCATATTGCAGTCTACATGTATCTCCTATGTGTGACTGCCATCATATTGCAGTCTACACGTATCTCTTATGTGTGACTGCCATCATATTGCAGTCTACATGTATCTCCTATGTGTGACTGCCATCATATTGCAGTCTACATGTATCTCCTATGTGCTATTTTATTTGGAACATGGTGTAATGATAAGTGTGACCAGTAGATGGCAGTCACACACAAGATATACGTGTAGACTGCAATACGATGGCAGTCACACATAAGAGATACGTGTAGACTGCAATATGATGGCAGTCACACATAAGAGATGTGTATAGACTGCACTATGATGGCGACTGCCATCATATTGCAGTCTACACGTATATCTTGTGTGTGACTGCCATCTACTGGTCACACTTATCATTACACCATGTTCCAAATAAAATAGCACATAGGAGATACATGTAGACTGCAATATGATGGCAGTCACACATAAGAGATACGTGTAGACTGCATTATGATGGCAGTCACACATAGGAGATACATGTAGACTGCAATATGATGGCAGTCACACATAAGAGATACGTGTAGACTGCAATATGATGGCAGTCACACATAGGAGATACATGTAGACTGCAATATGATGGCAGTCACACATAAGAGATACGTGTAGGCTGCAATATGATGGCAGTCACACATAAGAGATACGTGTAGACTGCAATATGATGGCAGTCACACATAGGAGATACATGTAGACTGCAATATGATGGCAGTCACACATAAGAGATACGTGCAGACTGCAATATGATGGCAGTCACACATAATATATGTGTGTAGACTGCAATATTTATGGCAGTCACACATAATATATACATGTAGACTGCAATATGATGGCAGTCACACATAAGAGATGCGTGTAGACTGCAATATGATGGCAGTCACACATAAGACATACGTGTAGACTGCAATATGATGGCAGTCACACATAATATATACGTGTAGACTGCAATATGAAGGCAGTCACACATAATATATACGTGTAGACTGCAATATGATGGCAGTCACACATAAAAGATACGAGTAGACTGCAATATGATGGCAGTCACACATAAGAGATACGTGTAGACTGCAATATGATGGCAGTCACACATAAGAGATATGTGTAGACTGTACTAGGATGGCAGTCACACATAGGAGATACATGTAGACTGCAATATGATGGCAGTCACACATAAGAGATACGTGTAGACTGCAATATGATGGCAGTAACACATAAGAGATACGTGCAGACTGCAATTTGATGGCAGTCACACATAAGAGATACGTGTAGACTGCAATATGATGGCAGTCACACATAAGAGATACGTGTAGACTGCAATATGATGGCAGTAACACATAAGAGACACGTGCACACTGCAATTTGATGGCAGTCACACATAAGAGATATGTGTAGACTGCAATATGACTCAAGTAAACAACACCAACATGTTATATGTTCCATTGAAAATATAGAATATTACACACGGCGCTCAAAAATCAATCAAAATGTTTTAGTAGGACTTTGGTAAGCTATGAAGCCACACCGCTTGATGGATTGTACTGTGCTTCAACATTGGAGTATTATTATGGTGTGTGTATAAGGTAAGACATATTATTTGGCATTTTGTTTCACAATATTATGCAAAAGCAACTTTTCTTACCTTTTGGCACCTGCTGATGTGTATTTGGGATCTGCATAAGTCCTGAAAATTTGAAAATAAGCTTCTTCTTTTTCTGTATTTTCTTGTTATGTGACATTCATCCTCCGCTGTTGCCATTTCTAATATAAAGTAGTGCAAAGTTCTTACTTATATCTGTCAGTAAACTCGCCATGAAAGCACTAAAACATACCGGTGTAGTGAGTTTACATTATTCACCCAAGGAACTTTAGTTATTACAGAGTTCCGGTCGGACGATTTTTCACGGGACACATTTCCGGTGTTGTTGTTTACGGATGAGGAGATGCTGCTCCGTTATTGATTGAAGTATAGTCGGAATGTCATTAAAACAGTTAGCGCCATCTTTTGACACTTGTTCCACTCCCGTCCTTGCACGCTACACCGCTACGACAAAGATGACGGGGAGAAGACGTTGTCGAAGTGGAGGCACGTAAATAAGACCCGCCCACAAAACGGCGCATCCTAAAGCGACTGTCAGAGTTTGTTGATCTAGTGATGCAGGCAGACAGTATAATTATAATGGGGGATTTTAATATCCACATGAATACCCCATCATTTGAGGTGCTTACTTTGAGGTCTGTCACACCACTACCTCTCTATATCTGGCTGTTATCTATTCGCCCCGCGGGCCCTATTAGGACTTTATCAGGGATAATGCCGAGTTTGTTGTTTGAAGTAAAGTCTGAATGTCATTAAAACATTTAGCGCCATCTTTTGACACTTCTTCCACTCTCGTCCTTGCACGCTACACCGCTACAACAAAGATGACGGGGAGAAGACGCTGTCGAAGTGGAGGCACGTAAACAAGACCCGCCCACAAAACGGTGCATCCTGAAGCGACTGTCAGAGTTTGTTGATGTAGTTATGCACGCAGATAGTATAATTATAATGGGGGATTTTAATATCCACATGAATACCCCATCATTTGAGGTGCTTACTATGAGGTCTGTACCTCGCTAGTCACCTGTGCTACAATAATGGGGGTGTGTGGAGAGATTTTAGTCAATATTGTATCTGCTACACAAGTTGTACACGGACTACTCTAAAGTATATGTCATTTTACCTTCTGTATCATTCTGCCTTGACAAGATGGACGTGATGGAAAGGTTGAGGGCTGCACTCACCATGCACGCCATCCTCCGGGAGGTCGACGTCCAGCATGAGGTCATCATCGTCCTGGGGTCCTGGGGGGTGCAGGTTGTTCAGGGTGTCCTGGGAATCATAAACAAACAAAATAGAAGGCTCATTGCAGGACAATTATTGGGCTTCAAAATATTTATGTACAAAGTATATCTTTTGCAGCCTCCGTTTTTAGCGTCACAGTTTAGCATCAAACTGATGATTTGCATTCAGGTATTTGGCGTGTCGTATATTTAGTAATATTTCTAATTCTTTTTTTTATCTGGTGTGTTTGTGGCCCACTAGAGGGAGCCATTGTACCACCAGTGGCACTCACACCACATTTTGAGAAGCAAGTCAACTATTTTATGGGTTCTTAACCGTTTTGATCTCGGGTCCCAAGTTTTCGTTAATCACAAACATTACTATCAAGGCTTAGGTCAGGCTGATTACGAAAACAAATACAATAAAAAATAATAAAAAATAAATTAGCATTATATATGTATACAGTATATATATCTGTTTGTATTCTTTTATTTTATTTCTGATTATTATTATTAATAATGTATTATTATTTATTTTCTTTTTTTTAAATCTTTTTTCTTCATTTAATTGATGTATTTGTAAATACTAATTTGTTTCTCTG
Organism: Entelurus aequoreus; assembly: GCF_033978785.1. Lineage (NCBI taxonomy): Eukaryota > Metazoa > Chordata > Actinopteri > Syngnathiformes > Syngnathidae > Entelurus > Entelurus aequoreus. The sequence continues at coordinate 68,586,376 of NC_084739.1, forward strand.
CTGTTTCTTTCTTTTTTTGTGGGGGGGGTGGTATGGTTGGGATATAAACAAAAAAATATATTTGGAAATTTAGGGCAGACAACAGATATATGATGTATGTGAATATGATGTAATGGATAGAATGTCTGATGCTGCATGTCAATAAAAAGAAAATGAAAAAAATAAATTAAAATATATTAACACAATTACACAGTGCTAAAATAAATACATTCTAACTAAATGTATAATAATAAATAATAACAATGTATATGTTTCTTAAATAAATTGTCAATCAAATTTAAGTGCACCACTTTAGTCATAATTTTTGCGCTCAAAAAACTTCTCTATGACTTATGTTTTTAGATATATTCACTACTGCCACAAGTGGTGGAAAAGTGTATTACAACTGCATACCACAGCTGGTATTTTTTGGCAGTGCTGTAGGGGGCGCTGGCGGCCCAACAATTGGTTAAGAAACAATGCACTAGTTCACCTTCAGTAAAGAAATTATAAAAAACAAATTAAAAAAACGTGTAGAAAAACAACTTCTTCCAGATAATTATTTCGTTGCCACATTCCCAAAATATACTCATCTGTAATATATAGATGAGTATATTTTAGTATAGTATATAAATGACGAAAAATATTGACATACAATTAATTAAAAAATAAAAATAAAATATATTAACACACAATTACACATTGCTAAAATAAATACATTCTAACTAAATTTATAATAATAAATAACAACAATATATATGTTTCTTAAATAAATTGTCAATCAAATGTAAGTGCACCACTTTGGTCATAATTTTTGCGCTCAAAAAACTTCTCTATGACTTCTGGTTTTAGATATCATCATTACTGCCACAGGTGGTGGAGAAGTGTATTACAACTGCGTACCACAGCTGGTATTTTTTGGCAGTGCTGTAGGGGGCGCTGGTGGCCCAACAATTGGTTAAGAAACAATGCACTAGTTCACCTTCAGTAAAAAAATTAATTAAAAAAACGTCTAGACTCTAGACGTTTTTTTAATTAACTGTTAATTAATTAACAGGGGTCCCCAAACTACGGCCCGCCAGCGTCCCCGCGTAAAGTCCCAAGTATTAAAAAAAATTAAAAACAATTTTTATTTTTTGATTTTTTTGTATCTGTCTTTTCTTATCCACTTTGTACCGCTTGCTACTCACGGTGTCTCCTATCCGCCCAGGCAAATCATATAAATCATATAAAAATGCATTTTCTCATCGATAACGTGACATCATCGCGCGCGCGGAAAGTGCGCTATATATATATATATATATATATATATATATATATATATATATATATATATATATATATATATGTATATATATATATATATATATATATATATATATATATATATATATAAATATATATGTATATATATATATATATATATATATATATATATATATATATATATATATATATATATATATATATATATATATATATATATATATATATATATATATATATATATATATATATATATATATATATATATATAAACAACTTCTTCCAGATAATTATTCAGTTGCCAAGTGCCTGAAAGGTGTAAAATATGACATTAGACTAAGACAAACTTTATTGATCCACAAGGGAAATTGTTAACAAAATAATAATAATAAAAATAATAAAATAAATATAATGTATATTATAATTTGTTTTTATTTTTTTAAACTTTGACTAACTTTATTAAGTGATTAAAAAAAAAAAAAAGCAAGAAAGGTTGAGAATAATACCAAAAATAAAGTAAAATGAAGGAACCACTCTTTCAGGCGCATCAAAGAAAAATTGAAAAATATATATATATATTATACATTATATTTATTTTATTATTATGGCATTGATTATGGAGTGGATTAACAAATGCTTGCCATGTATGTGTCTTAGACTTAGACAAACTTTAATGATCCACAAGGGAAATTGTTCCACACAGTAGCTCAGTTACAAAAGATAGAAAGTGTAAGGATGGAAAGGACAATGCAGGTATAAAATAGACTAAAAATGTACCGTAGTAGTAATATAAAATATAACATATGTAATATGTACATCATATATGTACAGTATATGATATATACTGATATATTATATTATATGTTTATATCATATATCTGACACTCAGGCCACATGTAATATGGAAGCACTAAAAAGCAACAGACTTTGGGGTTGCATTCCAAATAAATATACTCATCTATAGACTTTGCAGAAAGGAAGTGCTTCTTTATTTGTCAATGCCAGCTCTGCAAGGTGCATCATGGAAAATGCTATCATGAGCTCCAGTAGCCCACTCAGTAATTTTGCACAGAGGTGTACTAATGCAGATAGAGCCAAATATAGATGCACACACACACACACACACACACACACACACACACACACACAGAATACATTTAAGTTCAGATACTTTTAGGTGTGTTGTTGTGGATGCAGAGTGCCCCCGTGTGGACAAAGCATGTTATTACAGTGTAGTTGAAAACCTGCTATGGACCTGCAGTCCAGTCCTGATTAAACAAAACTTCCATTTGAACCTTAAGGTTGTTCTTGCTGTATAAAAAGCAAGATCTATAAACTAATGAGGAATGTAACGATTCCAAAAGCTCAAGTACACCACGTGATGCACTAATCTGGCACATACACATGCACATACTAAATGGCACTAATCGCATACACATGGTTACACTGCAATCTCACATTAGTAATCATTTACATTCTGTCAATTAGCAAATAATAATAATACTAATCATATATTTTATTTGTAAAAGCACTTTACATTGAGCAAACAACCTCAAAGTGCTACAGTGTATTTCAAAAAATAATAATAATAATAATAATTTTAGAAAAAACAACAACAACGCTACAACGACAAATAGCTGCCCCCAACAAGTAAATTAAATAGTAAAATAAAAAATAAAAACTATAACAGCCTAATAGCTAGAACTAGCACACATAAACCTAAAAAAAAAAAAAAAAAATTTTAAAAGAAGGGTTTTTAAGCCTTTTTAAAAGCATCCACAGTCTGTGGTGCCCTCAGGTGGTCAGGGAGAGCGTTCCACAGACTGGGAGCGGCAATAGTGACAAAAGGTGTATCTTTGTCGTCTAAATTGTTTTAAATTGATATTTGAGGAGCTAGAGCTACAAAATAATGCTATTTCCATAATATTATTTTAATGATATATGACGGAATTTGATAAACCAGCTAATTGTTTTTTATTTTGAAAAATACCTTCTAACCTATATTTGTCTATGGAGCTGTACGTCCACAGCACAGGCCTGGGCAATTATTTTCACTTGGGGGGGGGGGGGAAATGTGTCTGGGGGCTGATATATCTATTTTTAGGAACACTAATACAAAACCTCACGATAATGTCTGACAGAATGCTAAAAACGCTATGACAGACTGCCTTAAAAAACGGAATGGAATTGTACATTTATTTTAAGTAAATGAGACACCCAGAATGTACATGAAAATAAAGAATGTTGGATTTAAAATCTTAACTATGAAGGATAAAACACTGAATATTGACAACATATGAACATCACACCCCCTCTCCATACACATATTTTACAATCAAGCCAAACGCAACAACAATGCAACAAACACAGCGAAATAAAAACGTGAATTAGATTACCATAGTGACTAATTAAATTACCATAGCAACTCATTAAATGACCATAGTAACTCATTAGATCACCATAGTAACTCTTTAGATCAGGGGTCCCCAAACTTTTTGACTCGGGGGCCGCATTGGGTTAAAACAATTTGGCCGGGGGCCGGGCTGTATATATATATATAAATATAAATATATATAAATATATATATATATATATATATATATATATATATATATATATATATATATATATATATATATATATATATATAAATATATATTTATATATATATATATATATATATATATTTATAATATTATATATATATATATATATATATATATATATATATATATATATATATATATATATATATATTTATATATATATATATATATATATATATATATATATATATATATATATTTATATATATATATATATATATATATATATATATATATATATATATATATATATTTATATATATATATATATATATTTATATATATATATATATATATATATATATATATATATATATATATATATATATATATATATTTATATATATATATATATATATATATATATATATATATATATATATATATTATATATATATATATATATATATATATATATATATAAATAAATATATATATATATATATACATATATATATATATAAATATATATATATATATATATATATATATATATATATATAAATATATGTATATATATATATATATATATATATATATTTATAAATATATAAATATATATAAATATAAATATATATATATATATATATATATATATATACATATACATATATATATATATATATATATATATATATATATATATATATATATATATATATATATATAAATATATATTTATATATATATATATATATATATATATATATAAATATATATTTATATATATATATATATATATATATATATATATATATATATATATATAAATATATATATATATATATATATATAAATATATATATATATAAATAAATATATATATATATACATATATATATATATATAAATATATATATATATATATATATATATATGTATATATATATATATATATAAATATATAAATATATATATTTATAAATATATAAATATATATATTTATAAATATATAAATATATATATATATATATATATATAAATATATAAATATATATATTTATAAATATATAAATATATATATTTATAAATATATAAATATATATATATATATATATATATATATATATATATATATATATATATATATATATATATATATATATACATATATATATATATATATATATATATATATATATATATATATATATATATATATATATATATATATATACATATATATTAGGGCTGGGAATCTTTGGGTGTCCCACGATTCGATTAAAAATCGATTCTTGGGGTCACGATTCGATTCAGAATCGATTTTTTTTTTTTCAATTCAACACGATTCTCGATTCAAAAACGATTTAAATTTTTTTTTTTTTTTTTATGAAAACAATACACAACAATACCATAATAATGCAATACGATTTCAAAACAAAACCCGACCCAGCAACATTAAGAATAGCAATAAACAGAGCAATTGAGGACACACAAACATGACACGGAACAATCTAAAAGTAGTGAGACAAAAATGAGTATTATCAACAACATCATCAATATTAGTAACAATTTCAACATAGCAGTGATTAAAAATCCCTCATTGATATTATCATTACAAACATTAATAAAAAAAAAAAATACAAAAAATGAACAATAGTGTCACAGTGGCTTACACTTGCATCGCATCTCATAAACTAAATGTCTAATGATAATGTCAATGAGGGATTTTTAATCACTGCTAGGTTGAAATTGTAACTAATATTGATACTGTTGTTGATAATATTCATTTTTGTTTCACTACTTTTGGTTTGCTCTGTGTCATGTTTGTGTCTCCTCTCAGTTGCTCTGTTTATTGCAGTTCTGAGTGTTGCTGGGTCAGGTTTGGTTTTGGAATTGGATTGCATTGTTATGGTATTGCTGTGTATTGTTTTGTTGGATTGATTGATTTAAAAAAAAAAAAAAAATTCATTAAAAAAAAAATCAAAAAAATAATAGATTTTTTAAAAATGAGAATCGATTCTGAATCGCACAACGTGAGAATCGTGATTCGAATTCGAATCGATTTTTTCCCACACCCCTAATATATATATATAGTGCACTTTCCGTGCGCGCGATGATGTCACGTTATCGATGAGAAAATGCATTTTTAGACAATATGATTTGACTGAGCGGCTAGGAGACACCGTGAGTAGCAAGCGGTACAAAGTGGATAAAAAAAGACAGAAAAAATAATAATAATAAAATTAAAAAAAAAAAAAAATTTTTTTTTTTTTTTTTTTAATACTTGGGACTTCACGCGGGCCTGATTTTGGACGCTGGTGGGCCGGATTCGGCATTAGATGACCATAGTAACTCATTAGATGACCATAGTAACTCACTAGATGACCACTAGATGACCATAATAACTCATTAGATGACCATAGTAATTCATTAGATCACCATAGTAACTCATTAGATCACCATAGTAACTAATTAGATCACCATAGTAACTCATTAGATGACCATAGTAACTAATTAGATAACCATAGTAACTAATTAGATGACCACAGTAACTCATTAGATGACCCTAGTAACTAGTATATGATGCAGATTCCAAGCATGGAAAGACTTAGTATAGTTGAAGACTTCTGGTCATTAGAAAACATGAGTGCACATCATAATGGCAGCTACACTTTACATCTTAAAGATGTCAAATAATGATTTGGGAATGTCCGACGAGCCAGATTAAAAAGCTTACTTTACCCAGGTCTGATATAGCACATGCTACTAGTACTACAAAGACAACTAAGGCTGATTACTAATATTATGCAATGTCTAAGCTGGCTTTCTGGAAAGCTCTTTATGTTTGGCCGAGATCAGACGCCATGGTACATGAAGGCAGAGCACCAAAGGCTACAAAAGCTCAGTCGCTGGCTGGGACGCCATTCCTCTCGGGGATATAACCTAGTGAGCAAGTACAGGAAATGAGCAGTAGTCGCTAGCAAATGAAGATGGAGATGACACCATCATCACACCATAATGGAAACTGGGACAACCACCAATTTGGTTTATTTCGGGAATCATCCACGCGTGATCTAGTAGTTTAACTTTCTGTGTTAAGATGTCAAGTTTCACTATAAAACATCCCATTAATTAAACCTGGTTTTGGATCATGGTGGTTAAATGTAGAGATTCTGCAGACAGTCTTTCATGGAGGACTACATTACACATTGTTTCTTTCAATGACACTTTTAACCAAACTATGTGGATCTCTCCACTCCATAAAAGTGCAGGTGGGAACAGAGTAGTGTTGTAACGATACCAATATTTTGGTACCGGTACTTTTCTAACTGAAGGGGACCACAAAAAATTGGCATTATTGGCTTTATTTGAACAAAAAATCTTAGGGTACATGAAACATATGTTTATTATTGTAATCTAGTCCTTAAATAAAATAGTGAACATACTAGACAACTTGTCTTTTAGTAGTAAGTAAACAAACAAAGACTCCTAATTAGTCTGCTGACGTATGCAGTAACATATTGTGTCATTTATACACCTATTATTTTGTCCTTTGATTTTAGCCCCCTTAAAACCCTCCTGTGTTACTGAACACAGGAGGGTTTTAAGGGCTAAAATCAAAGGATTTAAATCTTGAAGATGTGGAATATCAGTATCAGCATTGGAATGACCGATACTGCCCCTGTAACTAGTTGGTATTGATACACCCAATACCCAATAATGACAATGTTTTTTATAGAGATGTCCGATAATATCGGCCTGCCGATATTATCGGCCGATATATGCGTTAAAATGTAATATCGGAAATTATCGGTATCTGTTTTTTTATTATCGGTATCGGTTTTTTTTTTTTTTTTTTTTTTGTTTTTGTTTTTTTTTTAAATTAAATCAACATAAAAAACACAAGATACACTTACAATTAGTGCACCAACCCAAAAAACCTCCCTCCCCCATTTACACTCATTTACACAAAAGGGTTGTTTCTTTCTGTTATTAATATTCTGCTTCTTACATTATATATCAATATATATCAATACAGTCTGCAAGGGATACAGTCCGTAAGCACACATGATTGTGCGTGCTGCTGCTCCACTAATAGTACTAACCTTTAACACTTCATTTTACTCATTTTCATTCATTACTAGTTTCTATGTAACTGTTTTTATATTGTTGTACTTTCTTTTTTATTCAAGAAAATGTTTTTAATTTATTTATCTTATTTTACAAAAAAATTTTAAAAGTACATTATCTTCACCATACCTGGTTGTCCAAATTAGGCATAATAATGTGTTAATTCCACGACTGCATATATCGGTTGATATCGGTATCGGTAATTAAAGAGTTGAACAATATCGGAATATCGGATATCGGCAAAAAGCCATTATCGGACATCCCTATTTTTTTACCATTTAGCAAATATATTAAAACTAAAAACCTTAAAAAACACATGTACATAAGTTAGGGTTGTTCCGATACCGATATTTTAGTACCGGTACCAATTATTACCAGTATTTCAAAACTTTTCGGTACTTTTCTAAATAAAGGGGACCACAAAAAATGTCATTATTGTCTTTATTTGAACAAAAAATCTTAGTGTACATGAAACATATGTTTATAATTGTCATTTAGTCCTTCAATAAAATAGTGAACATACTAGACAAATTGTCTTTCAGTAGTAAGTAAACAAACAAAGACTCCTAATTAGTCTGCTGACATATGCAGTAACAAATTGTGTCATTTATACACCTATTAATTTGTAAACATTATGAGGGACAAACTGTAAAAAATTATTATTAATCTACTTGTTCATTTACTGTTAATATCTGCTTATTTTCTGTTTTAACATGTTCTATCTACACTTCTGTTCAAATGTAATAATCACTTATTCTTCTCTTCTTTGATACTTTACATTAGTTTTGGATGATACCACACATTTAGGTATGGATCCGATACCAAGTAGGTACAGGATCTGGTGTATCGACTAGATACGCTCTTGTACTTGGTATCATTACAGTGGATGTCAAGTGGAGATCTCCCCATGGCATTCGTTTAAATTCAGGGGTGCTAGCTTGCTGTTAGCAGTGAGCTATTGTATCCTCCTACGGTGTGTAGTGAAGCATGTTTAGCTATTCCTCGTCCTCCAGTGATAATGTTATTTGTAAAAAAACATACTTTATTTTTCGCCATGGAGACAAGGATTAGTGATATAGAAGTAGCTAAAACACTGCAGACTGCGGATGGATGTTAGCTGCTGTTTTGGCAGCTACAGTATTTAGACAATAATGTTTGCGGGTTCAGTGAATATTAAATCTATACAAGCTGTACACTGACTTCACTAAAGTATATCCATGTTAACGTCCTGAAATAACCGTCACTACTGAAGAAAACAATCGTAAAAATGCTTGCTGAAAAGTGATCGGTGCACTTACTTTCAGGGGATAAAGTACGTCAAGCTCAATGGGACGCACCATGCTGCTGAGCTCGGAGTCATCATAGAGATCACACGGATGTGTCCCGGGCCCTCCGAGGGGTTCCAGACCTTCTTCATCCCACATGTAGGTGCCCCCAGAGCTGTCGGAAGGTGACAGCTCCAAGGATGAAGCCTGGCAGAGATCAGCCTCCACTGGAGACCTCACAAGTGGTCCCTGGGAGTCCTGCATAGGGCTCTCTTCATTGTGGTCTGCACAACAAACAAACACGTAAACAACCAATCTAACAAATAAGTTGATTCGATTGACTTACCAGCCAGATCCCAGTCACTGTTATCGCCAAGAAAACCATCCAAGCCACTATTGTTATGGTCATGAACGTCCCCATCACTGAACACGTCTCCCACGCTGTCCAAGTCGTCTAGAAACTCTTCACTGGTGTTACCTCGGTCTAGGGAGGAAGCAGAAGACAGGGACATGTCCTCCTGAGCATCACCGCCTGCCGGGTCTGCTGAGCTTTGTGTCAGACCACAGCTATCCGTTTCTTTTCCGTCAGCAGGATTTTGACTACTATGAGGGTCTTCAGCCTCTCCAGCTGGCTCAGAATCTCTCTCTGTCTTTGACAGATCTCCACATTGTGTTGCCGACAAAGCTTTGGCGTCGCCTTTCAGCCAACCTGGAAGAAAAGAAGTCTTATTCTGCTTGGTCTGTCCAGGTTTTGTCAGCTTGTAGCCCAAAGATCCATTGGTATTTCCCGGTGACTTGTTAAAAGTGGAGAGTAGAGGCTTCTTCAGAGCAATGGGAGTAGTGGGCCCTGGAGATATTGAAGAGGAGGTAGCAGGAGCGGTTCTGCTGTACTGAAGACCTCCAATCCCGTTACTAGAAGATCCAGACCCACCATGGCTTACATTGAGACCCCCAAGTCCTAAACCTAATCTTCCATTGCTAAGATGGGGAGGTTTGAGGAAACTACTTCGAGGCGTTCTGAGCTGAGTGTTGGTGAGAGGTTTGGCTAGTTCCACAGCCCGGTTAAAGGAGAAGGAGCGTATCATGGGCTGGCTGCTGGGAGAGGGGATCTGCTTGAAGTGGGTGAAGCTGTTTGAGCGCACCATCTTGTCCAGAGCCAAGGTCTTCAAGCTTTCACTGGACTGGGAAAGGCTGTCTTGGGAGCTGCTTCTCGGGGAATATAACTTGGGTCGTGCAAGGCGGGAATCAGACCCTGCAGAGATTCCTGGGTCATTGGGGTGTATTTTAGGTGCTCCGTTCATAGGGCCTGGACTCAGTTTGGATCCTTCCTTGGGACCCAGCTTTAGGGTTTGCTTAGTGATGGTTTTCGGGCTCGAGGCAGCCACCACCAATGCACCAGACCTCCGCATTATAGGTGTCCCTGGGGCCTTTACTGTTGCAGGAAGCGGTCTTGAAGGCTTATCTTTACCTCCATCCACAGGATTTGTGGGAGAGGTAACGCTGGAGGAGGTTGCTCCTTCATCTCTCTTCCATTTCAGGGAAAAGGGAGAGGTTTTAATCACACCATTTGGCCGCGATACTACAGCAGGAGAGGGAGTTGTCTTGGCATCCTGGGTCGGCAAACCGTTGGAAAGGGAGGTGGCACCGGTACTCGCAGAGCGCCCGCCGAACTTGGGCAGTCTCGAAACCATGGCAAACCTGGTGGATGCTTTATCTTCCATTAGATGCCGAGAGAGACATTAATGACCATGGACTCAGGCACAACTGAGGATAGGGCAGAGAGAAAGGACTATTATGGTTTACATGTTTGAAATCATAAGTCATAAGAGTCTTAGGTTTGCACGAAGCTTATGCACAAATACAGGCCTTCTATGTTGATCTGTATTCAACCACCATTTTACACCAGTTCTGTACTTGAGAGCACAATTTTACTTACCGACCATACCCCCACAAATAGAAGAAACAAACAGGGCTGTGATACAGAGAGTCTTATCGAAAACACTCCTACTAACCACGACCTGTAGCTGGTACCCACATTCAGGGATTATGGTCAGTAACAAAAAAGGGGCCTAAAAGATACAATGCCTGCGAGATGAATGGGAATCTGGGAAGACAGCCATGGCAGTTTGAACAGTGAATAGAGTGGGAGATCAGTTGCGCTTCCACATTAGATCTATTTGTCTAGACCCCGCAGTCCAGTGGGGTTAGAAAACAACTCAAAAGAACAATGGACAATGACACATTGCTGCATCCAACTAAGAATGGGGAAAATGATCAATTGATTGATTGATCGTTAGGAACTTGCTCGCTGTGTGGAATTGTTAGGATATGTATCTTGTCTGGAAGCAATTGAGGTAAAATGGAGTGGATTACGTGGCAATTACCGTATTTTCCGGACCATAGGGCGCACCGGATTATAAGGCGCACTGCCGATGAGCGGGTCGAGTCAGGGTTTTTTTTCATACAAAAGGATTATAAGGCGCATTAAAGGGGTCATATAATTATTATTTGTTAAAACAGTTCCTTGTGGTCTACATAACATGTAATGGTGGTTATTTGGTCAAAATGTTGCAAATTTTCAGGATTTATGCAGATCCCAAATACACATCAGCCGGTACCAGAAGGTAAGAAAAGTTGCTTTTGCATAATATTGCGAAACAAAATGCCAGATAATATGTCTTACCTTATACACACACACCATAATAATACTCCTATGTTGAAGCACAGTACAATCCATCAAGCGGTGTGGCTTCATAGCTCACCAAAGTCCTACTAAAACATTTTGATAGATTTTTGAGCGCCATGTGTAATGTTCTATATTTTCAATGGAACATATAAAATGTTGGTGTTGTTTACTTGAGTCATATTGCAGTCGACACCTATCTCTTATGTGTGACTGCCATCTACTGGTCACACTTATCATTTCGCCACGTACCAAATAAAATAGCTTTGAGGTTGGTAAGCACAACCAGAATTATTCTGCGCACTGTCGAGTTTTGAGAAAATGAAAGGATTTTAAGTGCGCCTTATAGAGTAGTCCGAAAAAGACGGTAATTGTTGATTCAGTCTCAACAATCGTACTGATCTGAATGTCAGTCAACTAGTACTCAGGGTCTAGAGATTAACGTGCCAACCCAACAGCTTCTCTCCAAGTAAGCAGGAGCTTTTCTTCCTGTCACTCACACACACCAAGGACTTTGTGACACAAGTCTTGGAAAATAATTTTTTTATCTTGCATCCGGATCAATAAAGTATATTCTACTCATCCATAAAAATGTTGAATTTTCACCAAATTCTTGTGTTACTCATTCGACCAAATCTGGGGCATTGGGTATTAAATTTCATGCCAACTCATGTGTCTCGTGTGTGCTGGTATGACAATAAAGTTCCTCGAATCCTTGAATCATTTAACACCAGCTGACCAGCAGTTGACCTTCAGACTGCGGAAATAATCCACTTTTATCTGTAAATCGGTAGCGGAGGATGGGCACAATGTGGGCCTCCCGTTCTGGAAAATCCTTTGGCCTCTGCTGAGCTGGCCCGCATTCCCATGCAGCAACACACGTGTCTACAATCATCCCCACTTGCCACTGGCCCATAAGTGTCCGACTGGTCCTAATCCGCATCAATAAACACACATGGGCACCGAAACGCAAAGGGAATCAGGTCAAGCAACCAAAGCCTCTTTGCCCTCGGGAGGGCTCTGCATCTTTGTGCAGTACTGAATTGGTGTTTACGCTACCTGTCAATGGTGCTAGAACTCCTTAGGTTTCATTGGCAGTACATGAAGAAGCGGGATGGTTCAGCACGGATGTTTATGTGGGTCACCTCACTGATGACAGTAACAACTGGCTGACACACATTCTAAACGGTGGGGCAGTGAACCATCTGTCAATCTCCCCACCTACCCCCACCTTCAAGAGGCATTAATGTATGCATGTGACAGGATCATATCATGATTCAGTAGTAAACCAGTTAACTTCCATCCTTCACGGACCACGTCGATCTATAACATCCCATACAAGATCAAAAATTGTGGTTTGACATTCCACTCTATATCTGTCTAACATCACATAAGCTAGCATACAAGGACTGTTTTCAAATTGTCTTTGAAAATAAGGAACACACTCAATGGGAAGAGAATTTCGCAGCCGAGTGTGAAGCGACTGGGATGAGCATCAGCACCTCCAAGTCGGAGTCCATGGTTCTCGCCCGGAAAAGGGTGGAGTGCCATCTCCGGGTTGCGGAGGAGCCCCTGCCCCAAGTGGAGGAGTTCAAGTACCTGGGAGTCTTGTTCACGAGTGAGGGAAGAGGTGAGATCGACAGGCGGATCGGTGCGACGTCTTCAGTAATGCGGACGCTGTATCGATCTGTTGTGGTGAAGAAGGAGCTGAGCCGGAAGGCAAAGCTCTCAATTTACCGGTCGATCTACGTTCCCATCCTCACCTATGGTCATGAGCTTTGGGTTATGACCGAAAGGACAAGATCACGGGTACAAGCAGCCCAAATGAGTTTCCTCCGCCGGGTGGCGGGGCTCTCCCTTAGAGATAGGGTGAGAAGCTCTGCCATCCGGGAGGAGCTCAAAGTAAAGCCGCTGCTCCTCCACATGGAGAGGAGCCAGATGAAGTGGTTCGGGCATCTGGTCAGGATGCCATGCCTGGTGTATAGGGCACGTCCGACCGGTAGGAGGCCACGGGGAAGACCCAGGACACGTTGGGAAGACTATGTCTCCTGGCTGGCCTGGCTCAGGATCCCCTGAGAGAAAATAAATACCCCTGCCTCGAGAGAAAATAATGTTTGCCTTAGTGCCCTTCCAACTTGCCTTGGTGCCCTAAAATTGGAGCCCTCCTTTACGGCAACGCTTGCCTTGACCTTAAAAAGTACAAATTCAAGGCCTGAACATCCCTACTATATAATCTTAAAAATGCACTACATTAGTCCAGGAAACAAGTACAACCATATGGACAATGTGTATTCACAACATAAACTCCAGGCTTTTTTAACGACTGTAACAAAAGTGCAGCTCGCATGTGTTGACAGTCACTGTGGGGTAATAAAAACTCGGCCGGTGATCTGGAAAGGCCAGCGTTGGTGCTCTTTCCCCGGAGCCATTAACAGTCGTGCCATTAGAGCATGCTAGGAGAAGGAGGCAGGGATGGAAGCAGCAACACAGACGCCCGGCTAATGTGCATTGAGTGAAAACAATACTGGCTCTGATGCTAAAGCCAGGCTAATCCAATCAGACCACAAGGACAGACGGCTCGGTCCAATGAGAGTGCACAGGGTCAAAGTGCGATACAACAAAGGTCCAAGAAAATATACCCATCAGTGAAAAAAAGGAAATATAAACCTCACCCTGAAACGCTTAGAGCACAGGTGCCAAACTCAAGGCTTGGGGGCCAGATCTGGCCCGCCACGTCATTGTATATGGCCCAAAAACGCCTGAATAAACAACCTTATATTTTCTTTACATTTTGACAGAAAAAAAATGTATGTCCAGAATGAAATTGCATAAACTTTAACGGTATCCAATATTGCAACACATTTTTGGTGAAAATAGAAATAAATACTTAAATATCTGCTTGACTTCTAATTACAAAGCAAGTTATCCATCGAATTGTACACTGTAAAAATGAAAATAGATTTTACGGTCAAATTTACGGTGGTCTTTACAGCACATCACTGGAAATTTAAAAAAAATAAATAAAACACTGTTTTTTTACGATAAAAGTCTTGTCGTTTGAGCTGCCAGTTTTTGTTGTTGTTTTTAAAGGCCTACTGAAATGAATTTTTTTTATTTAAACGGGAATAGCAGACCCATTCTATGTGTCATACTTGATTGCCATATTTTTGCTGAAAGGATTTAGTAGAGAAAATCGACGATAAAGTTCGCAACTTTTGCTCGCTAATAAAAAAGCCTTGCCTGTACCGGAAGTAGCGTGACGTCACAGGAGCTAGTATTCCTCACAATTTTCCTTTGTTTACAATGGAGCGAGAGAGATTCGGAGCGACAAAGCGACGATTACCCCATTAATTTGAGCGAGGATGAAAGATTCGTGGATGAGGAACGTTAGAGTGAAGAACTAGAGGCAGTGCAGGACGTATCTTTTTTCGCTCTGACCGTAACTTAGGTACAAGCTGGCTCATTGGATCCCACACTTTCTCCTTTTTCTATTGTGGATCACGGATTTGTATTTTAAACCACCTCGGATACTATATCCTCTTGAAAATGAGAGTCGAGCACGCGAAATGGGACATTCACAGTGACTTTTATCTCCACGACAATACATCGGTGACACACTTAGCTACTGAGCTAACGTGATAGCATCGTTCTCAAATGCAGATAGAAACAAAATACATAAATCCCTGACTGGAAGGATAGACAGAAGATCAACAATACTATTAAACCATGGACATGTAACTACACGGTTAATAATGCTCAGCCTGGTAAAACTTAATGCTGTTGCTAACGACGCTAAGGCTAACTTAGCAACCGGACCTCACAGAGCTATGATAAAAACATTAGCGCTCCACCTACGCCAGCCAGCCCTCATCTGCTCCTCAACCGCCGTGCTCACCTGCGTTCCAGCGATCGACGGCGCGACGAAGGACTTCATCCGTGGGTTTGGCGGCTAGCCTCGGCTAGGCGTCTGCTATCAGGGTAAGTAGTCCTTGTTGTGTTGCTACAGCCAGCCGCTAATACACCGATCCCACCTACAACGTTCTTCTTTGCAGCCTCCATTGTTTATTAAACAAATTGCAAAAGATTTACCAACACAGATGTCCAGAATACTGTGGAATTATGAAATGAAAACAGAGTTTTTTCTCCGGGCTCCGAATACTTCCCTTGCCCTCGTGACGTCACACGCATACGTCAGCATAATAAAACGTTTTTAACCGGAAGTGTGGCGGGAAATTTAAAATGGCACTTTATAAGTTAACCCGGCCGTATTGGCATGTGTTGCAATGTTAAGATTTCATCATTGATATATAAACTATCAGACTGCGTGGTCGCGAGTAGTGGCTTTCAGTAGGCCTTTAAGGTGTATTACCGCAAATGGAAAACAAAAAATGAAGGTAAAAATATGGCAGCTCAGATGGCAGAATTTTTAAAAAAGTGTTATTTATTTTCCATTCACCGTAATATGTTGTAAAAACACTGTATATTTCACTGTAAAATTCTGATGAAGCCCTTTTTTCCTGTAAAATCTACAGATGTTTTTTGTATTTTTACTGTGTACATACAAAAATATTTTCAACTAAATGAGGCAATTCCAGAAGGAATTGCGTATGAATGCTCCAATGCTGACGGAATGTAGTATGAATGTAAGGATCGTTTGAATGCTGGAATGGTTTGAATGTTGAAGCATTTCAATTTCCAGGAAAATTGGAATTTGGTTTGGAACTTGGGAAGCAGCCTCAGTGATGTAACCAGGGACCTCCCGAATAAATAGAGGAGCACGCGGGCTGTGCCTTAGGGCGTAGGTTGGAACTGGAACTGAGTGTGCAGCCCAATACGTCTCTCCTCATTGAGTAAAATTGAACTCTGTCTCTGCCTGATTTTTTGCTTCTTGTCTGTTTAATAGACGTCATCAGTGTTTGAACCTGACAGTATCTAAAGTGAAGCAAGTGGAAATGTGTGTGAGACTATTTCCTGTCTGGTGGGGACACCCACGTTCAAGTGGCATGGGTGGGAGCCACCGTGTTTGGGGAGCAAAACACAGCACTCGTTATATAAAGCATTAAAGGGAAAGGAAGGGCTTGAAGGGAAAGTGACGCAAGTACACATTTTAGGGGTGACGCAAGTACACACTTTAGGGGTGACGCAAGTACACACTTTAGGGGTGATGCACGTACACAGTTTAGGGGTGATGCGTAGGTTAAATAGGCGTTCAAGTCATAAAATCTGCGACTGTGAGGCAAAATGCGTGACAGGCAGAGGAATATATTCTACGGACGTGTTCCAAATTTAGAAGATGCTAACCCCATTAAGTGTCAAGACTACATGATGAGGCAATATCTGCATGATGTCATTAAGTGTCAAGACTACATGATGAGGCAATATCTGCATGATGTCATTAGAGAGGATTTCAAGTAGACACCGCCATGCACTCAGACTGAGGGCGGTGAGTCTTCTAGTTCTTCTCAAAGTTTCTATGCAAGTGGCTGGACCACTTCCTGTTCACATTGTTCGTGTTGTAGGAAAGTGGTGCAGCACACCCTGCAGAGGTGTGGTGGGGGTTTGAATGAATTCGTCTTTAAAGGTGAGGGGAAATGTGCACCAGCTAACTGCTATGATAACATCTCCATGTAGCACTAGTCTATATCTGTGGAGACAAACTTGTTTTTACTGAGGGCCACATTGCAATAATGACTGCCATCTGAGTGAAAATATATAAATATAAACATGTAATAGCCATCCGTCCATCCATTTCCTACCGCTTGTCCCTCTCAGGGTCATGTAATAGCCACGTAAGACCATTTGCAAAGGAAACCGTCTTCAAATAATGTAAGTTTTACTTTCACATTCACAGGTAACTTGCTTTGAAATGATAAAACAGGCTGACAAGAAGATTAAACATTAAACCATGTTGCGATCTACATTAAACCATGTTGCGGTCTACATTAAACCATGTTGCGATCTACATTAAACCATGTTGCGATCTACATTAAACCATGTTGCGGTCTACATTAAACCATGTTGCGATCTACATTAAACCATGTGGCGATCTACATCAAACCATGTTGCGATCTACATTAAACCATGTTGCGATCTACATTAAACCATGTTGCGGTCTACATTAAACCATGTTGCGATCTACATTAAACCATGTTGCGGTCTACATTAAACCATGTTGCGATCTACATTAAATCATGTTGCAGTCTACATTAAACCATGTTGCAGTCTACATTAAACCATGTTGCGATCTACATTAAACCATGTTGCGGTCTACATTAAACCATGTTGCAGTCTACATTAAACCATGTTGCGATCTACATTAAACCATGTTGCGATCTACATTAAACCATGTTGCAGTCTACATTAAACCATGTTGCGATCTACATTAAACCATGTTGCGGTCTACATTAAACCATGTTGCGATCTACATTAAACCATGTTGCGGTCTACATTAAACCATGTTGCGGTCTACATTAAACCATGTTGCGGTCTACATTAAACCATGTTGCGGTCTACATTAAACCATGTTGCAGTCTACATTAAACCATGTTGCGGTCTACATTAAACCATGTTGCAGTCTACATTAAACCATGTTGCGATCTACATTAAACCATATTGCGATCTACATTAAACCATGTTGCGGTCTACATTAAACCATGTTGCGGTCTACATTAAACCATGTAGCGATCTACATTAAACCATGTTGCGATCTACATTAAACCATGTTGCAGTCTACATTAAACCATGTTGCGGTCTACATTAAACCATGTTGCGGTCTACATTAAACCATGTTGCGATCTACATTAAACCATGTTGCGATCTACATTAAACCATTTTGCGATCTACATTAAACCATGTTGCAGTCTACATTAAACCATGTTGCGATCTACATTAAACCATGTTGCGATCTACATTAAACCATGTTGCGGTCTACATTAAACCATGTGGCGATCTACATTAAACCATGTGGCGATCTACATTAAACCATGTTGCGGTCTACATTAAACCATGTTGCGATCTACATTAAACCATGTTGCGGTCTACATTAAACCATGTTGCGATCTACATTAAACCATGTTGCGGTCTACATTAAACCATGTTGCGATCTACATTAAATCATGTTGCAGTCTACATTAAACCATGTTGCAGTCTACATTAAACCATGTTGCGATCTACATTAAACCATGTTGCGGTCTACATTAAACCATGTTGCAGTCTACATTAAACCATGTTGCGATCTACATTAAACCATGTTGCGATCTACATTAAACCATGTTGCAGTCTACATTAAACCATGTTGCGATCTACATTAAACCATGTTGCGGTCTACATTAAACCATGTTGCGATCTACATTAAACCATGTTGCGGTCTACATTAAACCATGTTGCAGTCTACATTAAACCATGTTGCGGTCTACATTAAACCATGTTGCGGTCTACATTAAACCATGTTGCAGTCTACATTAAACCATGTTGCGGTCTACATTAAACCATGTTGCAGTCTACATTAAACCATGTTGCGATCTACATTAAACCATATTGCGATCTACATTAAACCATGTTGCGGTCTACATTAAACCATGTAGCGATCTACATTAAACCATGTTGCGATCTACATTAAACCATGTTGCAGTCTACATTAAACCATGTTGCGGTCTACATTAAACCATGTTGCAGTCTACATTAAACCATGTTGCGATCTACATTAAACCATATTGCGATCTACATTAAACCATGTTGCGGTCTACATTAAACCATGTAGCGATCTACATTAAACCATGTTGCGATCTACATTAAACCATGTTGCAGTCTACATTAAACCATGTTGCGGTCTACATTAAACCATGTTGCGGTCTACATTAAACCATGTTGCGATCTACATTAAACCATGTTGCGATCTACATTAAACCATTTTGCGATCTACATTAAACCATGTTGCAGTCTACATTAAACCATGTTGCGATCTACATTAAACCATGTTGCGATCTACATTAAACCATGTTGCGGTCTACATTAAACCATGTGGCGATCTACATTAAACCATGTGGCGATCTACATTAAACCATGTTGCGGTCTACATTAAACCATGTTGCGATCTACATTAAACCATGTTGCGGTCTACATTAAATCATGTTGCAGTCTACATTAAACCATGTTGCAGTCTACATTAAACCATGTTGCGATCTACATTAAACCATGTTGCGGTCTACATTAAACCATGTTGCAGTCTACATTAAACCATGTTGCGATCTACATTAAACCATGTTGCGATCTACATTAAACCATGTTGCAGTCTACATTAAACCATGTTGCGATCTACATTAAACCATGTTGCGGTCTACATTAAACCATGTTGCGATCTACATTAAACCATGTTGCGGTCTACATTAAACCATGTTGCAGTCTACATTAAACCATGTTGCGGTCTACATTAAACCATGTTGCGGTCTACATTAAACCATGTTGCAGTCTACATTAAACCATGTTGCGGTCTACATTAAACCATGTTGCGGTCTACATTAAACCATGTTGCAGTCTACATTAAACCATGTTGCGGTCTACATTAAACCATGTTGCAGTCTACATTAAACCATGTTGCGATCTACATTAAACCATATTGCGATCTACATTAAACCATGTTGCGGTCTACATTAAACCATGTAGCGATCTACATTAAACCATGTTGCGATCTACATTAAACCATGTTGCAGTCTACATTAAACCATGTTGCGGTCTACATTAAACCATGTTGCGGTCTACATTAAACCATGTTGCGATCTACATTAAACCATGTTGCGATCTACATTAAACCATTTTGCGATCTACATTAAACCATGTTGCAGTCTACATTAAACCATGTTGCGATCTACATTAAACCAAGTTGCGATCTACATTAAACCATGTTGCGGTCTACATTAAACCATGTGGCGATCTACATTAAACCATGTGGCGATCTACATTAAACCATGTGGCGATCTACATTAAACCATGTTGCAGTCTACATTAAACCATGTTGCGATCTACATTAAACCATGTTGCGGTCTACATTAAACCATGTGGCGATCTACATTAAACCATGTTGCGATCTACATTAAACCATGTTGCGATCTACATTAAACCATGTTGCGATCTACATTAAACCATGTGGCGATCTACATTAAACCATGTTGCGATCTACATTAAACCATGTTGCGATCTACATTAAACCATGTTGCGATCTACATTAAACCATGTTGCGATCTACATTAAACCATGTGGCGATCTACATTAAACCATGTTGCAGTCTACATTAAACCATGTTGCGATCTACATTAAACCATGTTGCAGTCTACATTAAACCATGTTGCAGTCTACATTAAACCATGTTGCGATCTACATTAAACCATGTTGCGATCTACATTAAACCATGTTGCGATCTACATTAAACCATGTTGCAGTCTACATTAAACCATGTTCCAGTCTACATTAAACCATGTTGCAGTCTACATTAAACCATGTTGCGATCTACATTAAACCATGTTGCGATCTACATTAAACCATGTTGCGGTCTACATTAAACCATGTGGCGATCTACATTAAACCATGTTGCGGTCTACATTAAACCATGTGGCGATCTACATTAAACCATGTGGCGATCTACATTAAACCATGTTGCGATCTACATTAAACCATGTTGCGGTCTACATTAAACCATGTTGCGATCTACATTAAACCATGTTGCAGTCTACATTAAACCATGTTGCAGTCTACATTAAACCATGTTGCGATCTACATTAAACCATGTTGCGATCTACATTAAACCATGTTGCGGTCTACATTAAACCATGTGGCGGTCTACATTAAACCATGTGGCGATCTACATTAAACCATGTTGCGGTCTACATTAAACCATGTTGCGGTCTACATTAAACCATGTGGCGATCTACATTAAACCATGTTGCCGTCCACATTAAACAATGTGGCGGTCTACATTAAACAATGTTGCGGTCTACATTAAACCATGTGGAGGCCTACCTTAAACCATGTGGAGGCCTACCTTAAACCATGTGGAGGCCTACCTTAAACCACGTTGCGGCCTAACTTGAACCATGTTGCGGCCCACATTAAACCATGTCGCGGCCTACCTTAAACCACGTGGCGGTCTACATTAAACCACGTTGCGGTCTACATTAAACCATGTTGCGGTCTACATTAAACCATGTTGCGGTCTACATTAAACCACGTGGCGGTCTACATTAAACCACGTTGCCGTCCACATTAAACAATGTGGCGGTCTACATTAAACCACGTGGCGGTCTACCTTCAACCACGTGGCGGCCTACCTTCAACCACGTGGCGGCCTACCTTCAACCACGTGGCGGCCTACCTTCAACCACGTGGCGGCCTACCTTCCACCACGTGGCGGCCTACCTTCAACCACGTGGCGGCCTACCTTCAACCACGTGGCGGCCTACCTTCAACGACGTGGCGGCCTACCTTCAACGACGTGGCGGCCTACCTTCAACGACGTGGCGGCCTACCTTCAACGACGTGGCGGCCTACCTTCAACGACGTGGCGGCCTACCTTCAACGACGTGGCGGCCTACCTTCAACGACGTGGCGGCCTACCTTCAACGACGTGGCGGCCTACCTTCAACGACGTGGCGGCCTACCTTCAACGACGTGGCGGCCTACCTTCAACGACGTGGCGGCCTACCTTCAACGACGTGGCGGCCTACCTTCAACGACGTGGCGGCCTACCTTCAACGACGTGGCGGCCTACCTTCAACGACGTGGCGGCCTACCTTCAACGACGTGGCGGCCTACCTTCAACGACGTGGCGGCCTACCTTCAACGACGTGGCGGCCTACCTTCAACGACGTGGCGGCCTACCTTCAACGACGTGGCGGCCTACCTTCAACGACGTGGCGGCCTACCTTCAACGACGTGGCGGCCTACCTTCAACGACGTGGCGGCCTACCTTCAACGACGTGGCGGCCTACCTTCAACGATGTGGCGGCCTACCTTCAACGATGTGGCGGCCTACCTTCAACGATGTGGCGGCCTACCTTCAACGATGTGGCGGCCTACCTTCAACGATGTGGCGGCCTACCTTCAACGATGTGGCGGCCTACCTTCAACGATGTGGCGGCCTATCTTCAACGATGTGGCGGCCTATCTTCAACGATGTGGCGGCCTATCTTCAACGATGTCGCGGCCTACCTTAAACGATGTCGCGGCTTACCTTAAACGATGTCGCGGCCCACCTTAAACGATGTCGCGGCTTACCTTAAACGATGTCGCGGCCCACCTTAAACGATGTCGCGGCTTACCTTAAACGATGTCGCGGCCTACCTTCAACGATGTTGCGGCCTACCTTCAACGATGTTGCGGCCTACCTTCAACGATGTGGTGGCCTACCTTCAACGATGTGGCGGCCTACCTTAAACGATGTCGCGGCTTACCTTAAACGATGTCGCGGCCCACCTTAAACGATGTCGCGGCTTACCTTAAATGATGTTGCGGCCTACCTTCAACGATGTGGCGGCCTACCTTCAACGATGTCGCGGCCTACCTTAAACAATGTCGCGGCTTACCTTAAACGATGTCGCGGTCCACATTAAACGATGTCGCGGCTTACCTTAAACGATGTCGCGGCCTACCTTAAACAATGTCGCGGCTTACCTTAAACGATGTCGCGGCCTACCTTAAACAATGTCGCGGCTTACCTTAAACGATGTCGCGGCCCAATTAAACGATGTCGCGGCTTACCTTAAATGATGTCGCGGCTTACCTTAAACGATGTCGCGGCCCACCTTAAACGATGTCGCGGCCTCACCTTAAACGATGTCGCGGCCCACCTTAAACGATGTGGCGGCCTACCTTCAACGATGTGGCGGCCTACCTTCAACGATGTGGCGGCCTACCTTCAACGATGTCGCGGCCTACCTTCAACGATGTCACGGCCTACCTTAAACGATGTCGCGGCTTACCTTAAACGATGTCGCGGCTTACCTTAAACGATGTCGCGGCTTACCTTAAACGATGTCGCGGCCTACCTTAAACGATGTCGCGGCTTACCTTAAACGATGTCGCGGCCTACCTTAAACAATGTCGCGGCTTACCTTAAACGATGTCGCGGCCCACATTAAACGATGTCGCGGCCCACATTAAACGATGTCGCGGCCCACATTAAACGATGTCGCGGCTTACCTTAAACAATGTCGCGGCTTACCTTAAACGATGTCGCAGCCTCACCTTAAACGATGTCGCGGCCCACCTTAAACGATGTGGCGGCCTACCTTCAACGATGTGGCGGCCTACCTTCAACGATGTGGCGGCCTACCTTCAACGATGTTGCGGCCTACCTTCAACGATGTGGCGGCCTACCTTCAACGATGTCGCGGCCTACCTTAAACAATGTCGCGGCTTACCTTAAACGATGTCGCGGCCCACATTAAACTATGTTGCGGCTTACCTTAAACGATGTCGCGGCCTAACTTAAACGATGTCACGGCGTACCTTAAACAATGTCGCGGCTTACCTTAAACGATGTCGCGGCCCACATTAAACGATGTCGCGGCTTACCTCAAACGATGTCGCGGCTTACATTAAACAATGTCGCGGCTTACCTTAAACGATGTCGCGGCTTACCTTAAACGATGTCGCGGCCTACCTTAAACACTGTCGCAGCTTACCTTAATCGATGTCGCGGCCCACATTAAACGATGTCGCGGCTTACCTTAAACGATGTCGCGGCCCACATTAAACAATGTCGCGGCTTACCTTAAACGATGTCGCGGCTTACCTTAAACGATGTCGCGGCCTACCTTAAACGATGTCGCGGCTTACCTTAAACGATGTCGCGGCCTACTGTAAACGATGTGGCCCCAGGCCTCGAGTTTGACACCTGTGGTCTACATGCTACAATCGTGGCATAGAAACAGGAGTTCAGAAGTTTCAAATAGATTTTTGAAAAAGACATCAAAGCAGCAGCTCCTTCCTCTGTTCCAATAAGACAAATGGTCATACGCTGCAAGAATCCACGCACGTCCTATTCCAAGTCTTGTAACGTGGACGCTGGAGATGAATGAGAAGCGGTCAGTTTAGCTCCAATGTCAGACCACATGCAGAGTACAGGAGGTCAAGGAGGTCAGAGAAAAGTGTAACGCTAACCCACCACAAGCCTTCTGGTCTTTGCACCAACCTGTGACCATCATCATCCTGCATGACCTCATCTCTGCTTCCTCTCACCAGCACATACCTCCACGTCTACACCAAACACGTTTGAGTGTATAATGCACAACACTGTGATAGGACCGCAATCTGTACTGAGTGAAAGACATGAACAATCATATTACAGTATCTGTAAAGTATGACTTCATGTTTTGTTTGTACACAGCTAGCCAGACAATGTAGTTGTGATAACACGAATGACGTGCTGCGTGTATCATTATTACTATAAAGTGACTTACTCAATTGACGGTTGTGCCTTTGGTCCAACTGGACCAGGGGTCACCAACCTTTTTGAAACCAAGAGCTACTTCTTGGGTACTGATTAATGTGAAGGGCTACCAGTTTGAGACACACTTCAATAAATTGCCAGAAATAGCCAATTTGCTCAATTTACCTTTAACTCGGTGTTATTATTAATAATTAATGATATTTACACTTAATTGAACGGTTTAAAAGAGGACAAAGCACAAAAAAAATGACAATTAAATTTTGAAACATAGTTTATCTTCAATTTTGACTCTTTAAAATTCAAAATTCAACCGAAAAAAAGAAGAGAAAAACTAGCTAATTCGAATCTTTTGGAAAAAAAATTAAAAAAGAATTTATGGAACATCATTAGTAATTTTTCCTGATTAAGATTAATTTTAGGATTTTGATGACATGTTTTAAATAGGTTAAAATCCAATCTACACTTTGTTAGAATATATAACAAATTGGACCAAGCTATATTTCTAACAAAGACAAGTCGTTATTTCTTCTAGATTTTCCAGAACAAAAATTTTAAAAGAAGTTCAAAAGACTTTGAAATAAGATTTAAATTTGATTCTACAGATTTTCTAGATTTGCCAGAATAATTTTTTTGAATTTTAATCATAATAAGTTTGAAGAAATATTTCACAAATATATTTTTCGTCGAAAAAACAGAAGCTAAAATGAAGAATTAAATTAAAATGTATGTATTATTTTTTACAATAAAACAAATAAATTTACTTGAACATTGATTTAAATTGTCAGGAAAGAAGAGGAAGGAATTTAAAAGGTAAAAAGGTATATGTGTTTAAAAATCCTAAAATCATTTTTAAGGTTGTATTTTTTCTCTAAAATTGTCTTTCTGAAAGTTATAAGAAGCAAAGTAAAAAAAATAATGAATTTATTTAAACAAGTGAAGACCAAGTCTTTAAAATAATTTCTTGGATTTTCAAATTCTATTTGAGTTTTGTCTCTCTTAGAATTAAAAATGTTGGGCAAAGCGAGACCAGCTTGCTAGTAAATAAATACCATTTAAAAAATAGATGCAGCTCACTGGTAAGTGCTGCTATTTGAGCTATTTTTAGAACAGGCCAGCGGGCTACTCATCTGGTCCTTACGGGTTACCTGGTGCCCGCGGGCACCGCGTTGGTGACCCCTGAACTGGACCAAAGGCACAACGTTTCAGACGTTTTTCCTGAATTATTTGGGTAAGCACTCCATTTATGTCGAACTAGCTTGTCTCCACATTTATAGAGTTGTCACTTTCACCTCACTCTCCCGGCTTCCGTCTGCTCCCACGTCTCACCCTCTACTTTGTGCTCTCTTCTATAAGCAGCGGTTCATCCTCCGTGTATTCAGCTTCAAAAAGATAAGGTCGTGAATCCTCATTGGTCTATAAATAGTCGTCTTTGTTGTCTGTTACCTAGTCTGCCATGAATAGAAAACACTCGCGTTTGGCTGCGGGAGGTCAGAAGTGCGCTGCTGTGGAAACGGAAATAAATGCACCAAAGTATTAGTTCCGGCTGTGCATAAAATGATCAAAATACGGTAAATATTAAACATAATACATATTATTATTTTTATGAAGGTGTCTGTGACTACATTATTTATACGTGCAGTGTGTATATGGGGTGAGTTTTCCTTGCCCGTATGTGGGCTCTGTACCGAGGATGTCGTTGTGGCTTGTACAGCCCTTTGAGACACTTGTAATTTAAGGCTATATAAATAAACATTGATTGATTGATTGTACATATTACATATTGTTATGAAGGTGTCTGTTGCTACATTATATATATACTTGCAGTGTGTATATTGTACATATTACATATTGTTATGAAGGTGTCTGTTACTACATTATATATATACTTGCAGTGTGTATATTGTACATATTACATATTGTTATGAAGGTGTCTGTTGCTACATTATATATATACTTGCAGTGTATATTGTGTATATTGTACATATTACATATTGTTATGAAGGTGTCTGTTACTACATTATATATATATATACTTGCAGTGTGTATATTGTACATATTACATATTGTTATGAAGGTGTCTGTTACTACATTATATATACTTGCAGTGTGTATATTGTACATATTACATATTGTTATGAAGGTGTCTGTTACTACATTATATATATATATATATATATATATACTTGCAGTGTGTATATTGTACATATTACATATTGTTATGAAGGTGTCTGTTACTACATTATATATATACTTGCAGTGTGTATATTGTACATATTACATATTGTTATGAAGATGAAGGTGTCTGTTACTGCATTATATATATACTTGCAGTGTGTATATTGTACATATTACATATTGTTATGAAGGTGTCTGTTACTACATTATATATATACTTGCAGTGTGTATATTGTACATATTACATATTGTTATGAAGGTGTCTGTTACTACATTATATATATACTTGCAGTGTGTATATTGTACACATTACATATTGTTATGAAGGTGTCTGTTACTACATTATATATATATATATACTTGCAGTGTGTATATTGTACATATTACATATTGTTATGAAGGTGTCTGTTACTACATTATATATATACTTGCAGTGTGAATATTGTACATATTACATATTGTTATGAAGGTGTCTGTTACTACATTATATATATACTTGCAGTGTGTATATTGTACATATTACATATTGTTATGAAAGTGTCTGTTACTACATTATATATATACTTGCAGTGTGTATATTGTACATATTACATATTGTTATGAAGGTGTCTGTTGCTACATTATATATATACTTGCAGTGTGTATATTGTACATATTACATATTGTTATGAAGGTGTCTGTTACTACATTATATATATACTTGCAGTGTGTATATTGTACATATTACATATTGTTATGAAGGTGTCTGTTGCTACATTATATATATACCTGCAGTGTGTATATTGTACATATTACATATTGTTATGAAGGTGTCTGTTACTACATTATATATATATATACTTGCAGTGTGTATATTGTACATATTACATATTGTTATGAAGGTGTCTGTTACTACATTATATATATACTTGCAGTGTGTATATTGTACATATTACATATTGTTATGAAGGTGTCTGTTACTACATTATATATATATATATATATATATATATATATATATATATATATATATATATATATACTTGCAGTGTGTATATTGTACATATTACATATTGTTATGAAGGTGTCTGTTACTACATTATATATATACTTGCAGTGTGTATATTGTACATATTACATATTGTTATGAAGGTGTCTGTTACTGCATTATATATATACTTGCAGTGTGTATATTGTACATATTACATATTGTTATGAAGGTGTCTGTTACTACATTATATATATACTTGCAGTGTGTATATTGTACATATTACATATTGTTATGAAGGTGTCTGTTACTACATTATATATATACTTGCAGTGTGTATATTGTACACATTACATATTGTTATGAAGGTGTCTGTTACTACATTATATATATATATATATATATATACTTGCAGTGTGTATATTGTACATATTACATATTGTTATGAAGGTGTCTGTTACTACATTATATATATACTTGCAGTGTGTATATTGTACATATTACATATTGTTATGAAGGTGTCTGTTACTACATTATATATATACTTGCAGTGTGTATATTGTACACATTACATATTGTTATGAAGGTGTCTGTTACTACATTATATATATATATATATATACTTGCAGTGTGTATATTGTACATATTACATATTGTTATGAAGGTGTCTGTTACTACATTATATATATACTTGCAGTGTGAATATTGTACATATTACATATTGTTATGAAGGTGTCTGTTACTACATTATATATATACTTGCAGTGTATATATTGTACATATTACATATTGTTATGAAGGTGTCTGTTACTACATTATATATATACTTGCAGTGTGTATATTGTACATATTACATATTGTTATGAAGGTGTCTGTTGCTACATTATATATATACTTGCAGTGTGTATATTGTACATATTACATATTGTTATGAAGGTGTCTGTTACTACATTATATATATATATATACTTGCAGTGTGTATATTGTACATATTACATATTGTTATGAAGGTGTCTGTTACTACATTATATATATACTTGCAGTGTGTATATTGTACATATTACATATTGTTATGAAGGTGTCTGTTACTACATTATATATATACTTGCAGTGTGTATATTGTACATATTACATATTGTTATGAAGGTGTCTGTTACTACATTATATATATATACTTGCAGTGTGTATATTGTACATATTACATATTGTTATGAAGGTGTCTGTTACTACATTATATATTTATATATATATATACTTGCAGTGTGTATATTGTACATATTACATATTGTTATGAAGGTGTCTGTTACTACATTATATATATATACTTGCAGTGTGTATATTGTACATATTACATATTGTTATGAAGGTGTCTGTTACTACATTATATATATACTTGCAGTGTGTATATTGTACATATTACATATTGTTATGAAGGTGTCTGTTACTACATTATATATATACTTGCAGTGTGTATATTGTACATATTACATATTGTTATGAAGGTGTCTGTTACTACATTATATATATACTTGCAGTGTGTATATTGTACATATTACATATTGTTATGAAGGTGTCTGTTACTACATTATATATATAATTGCAGTGTGTATATTGTACATATTACATATTGTTATGAAGGTGTCTGTTACTACATTATATATATACTTGCAGTGTGTATATTGTACATATTACATATTGTTATGAAGGTGTCTGTTACTACATTATATATATACTTGCAGTGTGTATATTGTACATATTACATATTGTTATGAAGGTGTCTGTTACTACATCATATATATACTTGCAGTGTGTATATTGTACATATTACATATTGTTATGAAGGTGTCTGTTACAACATTATATATATATATATATATATATATATATATATATATATATATATATATATATATATATATATATATATATATATATATATACTTGCAGTGTGTATATTGTACATATTACATATTGTTATGAAGGTGTCTGTTACTACATTATATATATATACTTGCAGTGTGTATATTGTACATATTACATATTGTTATGAAGGTGTCTGTTACTACATTATATATATATATACTTGCAGTGTGTATATTGTACATATTACATATTGTTATGAAGGTGTGTGTTACTACATTATATATATACTTGCAGTGTGTATATTGTACATATTACATATTGTTATGAAGGTGTCTGTTACTACATTATATATATACTTGCAGTGTGTATATTGTACATATTACATATTGTTATGAAGGTGTCTGTTACTACATTATATATATATATACTTGCAGTGTGTTTATTGTACATATTACATATTGTTATGAAGGTGTCTGTTACTACATTATATATATATATATACTTGCAGTGTGTATATTGTACATATTACATATTGTTATGAAGGTGTCTGTTACAACATTATATATATATATATACTTGCAGTGTGTATATTGTACATATTACATATTGTTATGAAGGTGTCTGTTACAACATTATATATATATATACTTGCAGTGTGTATATTGTACATATTACATATTGTTATGAAGGTGTCTGTTACTACATTATATATATATATACTTGCAGTGTGTTTATTGTACATATTACATATTGTTATGAAGGTGTCTGTTACTACATTATATATATATATATACTTGCAGTGTGTATATTGTACATATTACATATTGTTATGAAGGTGTCTGTTACTACATTATATATATATATATATACTTGCAGTGTGTATATTGTACATATTATGTTTGGTTCCCACAGCACGGAGCTCTGTACTCTTGTAAAAAGTCGAAAGACCAGCAAGCCAGCAGACAGACAACAACAAGTGAGAGGGGGGGGGGGGGGGGGGGGGTCTCTCGCAGGCTGGAGCTGAGGTGCTCAGCTGTTAGTTGGGGAATGAAATTGTCAGATAGTAAAAAAAAGAAAACACTGCCAGCCAAGGTGGCGCTGTAGAGCCCGAGCCAACAGGTGTGTCCAGAACCCCCCACACGGTGCATGTCTATTAGGGCTGACGTGCCGTCTGGCCTGGAACACACCACATTTACTTGTGCGTCTGACTGACAGCGGCTTAAGTGCGGCTCCAAAAATACAGATAGGAGGTGTCAAATACAACTCCTGCCTGCTGGGTTTGTCTAAGTCAGGCCTGGGCAATTCTTTTGACTCGGGGGCCACATTTAGAGAAAAAACATGTGTCTGGGGGCCGGTATATCTACAAAACCTCACAATAATGTCTGATTGAATGCTAAAAACGTTATGACAGACCGCCTTTAAAAAACGTAAGGGAATTTTAGATGTTTCTATGAAGGATAAAACACTGAGTATTGACAAAATATGGACATCACACCCCCTTTCCATCCACATATTTTACAATCAAGTGAAACGCAACCAAAATGTAACAAACGGTGAAATATGAACGTGAAGGGTATAAAATGAACCCACCGACAATCTGATGAATTTGATACATCGCAAAGCTTGAGAACTTTGTTGTGAAAATCTCCTTTCGCGTCTGTGGAAACGCTTCCCGCCCACACTGCTTGGTGCCATAGTAACTAATTAGATGACCATAGTAACTAATTAGATGACCATAGTAACTAATAAGATTACCATTGTAACTAATTAGATGACCATAGTAACTAATTAGATGGCCATTGTAACTAATTAGATGACCATAGTAACTAATTAGATTACCATTGTAACTAATTAGATTACCACAGTAACTCATTAGATGACCATAGTAACTAATTAGATTACCACTGTAACTAATTAGATTACCATAGTAACTAATTAGACTGTCGTAGTAACTAATTCGATTACCATTGTAACTAATTAGATTACCATAGTAACTAATTGTATGACCATAGTAACTAATTAGATGACCATAGTAACTAATTAGATTACCATTGTAACTAATGAGATTACCACTGTAACTAATTAGATTACTATAGTAACTAATTAGATGATCATATTAACTAATTAGATTACCATTGTAACTAATTAGATTACCATAGTAACTAATTATATGACCATAGTAACTAATTAGATGACCATAGTAACTAATTAGATTACCATTGTAACTAATTAGATTACCATAGTAACTAATTAGATGACCATAGTAACTAATTAGATTACGATTGTAACTAATTAGATTACTATAGTAACTAATTACATGATCATAGTAACTAATTAGATGACCATAGTAACTAATTAGATTACCATTGTAACTAATGAGATTACCACTGTAACTAATTAGATTACCATTGTAACTAATTAGATTACCATAGTAACTAATTGTATGACCTATGTAACTAATTAGATGACCATAGTAACTAATTAGATTACCATTGTAACTAATGAGATTACCACTGTAACTAATTAGATTACTATAGTAACTAATTAGATGATCAGATTAACTAATTAGATTACCATTGTAACTAATTAGATTACCATAGTAACTAATTAGATGACCATAGTAACTAATTAGATTACATTGTAACTTATTAGATTACCATTGTAACTAATTAGATTACCATAGTAACTAATTAGATGACCATAGTAACTAAGTAGATTACCATTGTAACTAATTAGGTTACTATTGTAACTAATTACATGATCATAGTAACTAATTCGATTACCACTGTAACCATTTCAATTACTATAGTAACTAATTAGATGACCATAGTAACTAATTAGATTACCATTGTAAATAATTAGATGACCATAGTAACTAATTAGATTACCATTGTAACTAATTAGATTACTATAGTAACTAATTAGATTACCATTGTAACTAATTAGTTTGCCATAGTAACTCATTCAATGACAATAGTTACTAATTAGATGACCATAGTAACTAATTAGATTACCGTTGTAACTAATTAGATGACCATAGTAACTAATTAGATGACCATAGTAACTAATTAGATTACTATAGTAACTAATTAGATGATCATAGTAACTAATTAGATTACCATTGTAACTAATTAGATTACATTTTAACTAATTAGATGACCATAGTAACTAATTAGATTACCATAGTAACTAATTAGATTACTATAGTAACTAATTAGATGATCATAGTAACTAATTAGATTACCATAGTAACTAATTAGATTACTATAGTAACTAATTAGATGATCATAGTAACTAATTAGATTACATTGTAACTAATTAGATGACCATAGTAACTAATTAGATTACCATAGTAACTAATTACATTACATTGTAACTAATTAGATTACCATAGTAACTAATTAGATTACTATAGTAACTAATTAGATGATCATAGTAAACTAATTAGATTACCATAGTAACTAATTAGATGATCATAGTAACTAATTAGATTACCATAGTAACTAATTATATTACCATAGTAACTAATTAGATTACTATAGTAACTAATTAGATGATCATAGTAACTAATTAGATTACCATTGTAACTAATTAGATTACATTGTAACTAATTAGATGACCATAGTAACTAATTAGATTACCATAGCAACTAATTAGATTACATTGTAACTAATTAGATTACCATAGTAACTAATTAGATTACCATAGTAACTAATTAGATTACTATAGTAACTAATTAGATGATCATAGTAACTAATTAGATTACCATAGTAACTAATTAGATTACCATAGTAACTAATTAGATTACCATAGTAACTGGTATATCATCCATAAGTGCAGATTCCAAGCATTGAAAGACTTAGTATACTTGAAGACTTCTGGTCATTAGAAAAGATGAGTGCACATCATAATGGCAGCTACACTTTACATCTTAAAGATGTCAAATAATTATTTGGGAATGTCCGGCGGGGCCAGATTGAAAAGCTCAACGGGCCGCATGTGGCCCCGCAGGCCTTAATTTGCCAGGTCTGGTCTAAGTCCACCAGGTGAGGGCATGGGAGTCATCTTTAGTTACACTTTAATCACCACACGCGCCAGAAGTCTCATATGTGGAATTATGAGGCGCTTTGTGCTACGGACTGGAGCAAAGTACACTAAAACACTAAAAAAAAAAATGCAGTAAAAGAGCTACTAAATTGACATTGCGCTAGTAATTCTTGCAGTTGTGAAAGTACAACTGCATGACATAGAACGCCTTCGCTGACCTTGTGTAGCTTCTTCTCATAGGACATATTAAAAACCTTTTTTAACCCTTTAACACATTTTACTCTCTTGTTGTTGCAATGACAACCGTTGTAATGCTAATCATGCTAGTCCACTTAAGTGACAGGTGAGTTCATGTAAAAAAAAAAACATATTTATGTATCATTTTAAAGCAGGGCTGGAAAAAAATGTACAACTCATGTGGTTAATTACAACAAATTTGCATTAATCATGTAGACCAGGGGTGTCAAACGTACGGCCCGGGGGCCGGATCAGGCCCGTAAACAGGTTTTAGCCGGCCCGCGGGATGAGTTTGCTAAGTATAAAAATGTACCTGAAATTTATGAATGAAAGAAACAGCTGTTTTAAATGTGTCCACTGGATGTCGCAATAGCAATTCTTTGTATCGTTGTAGATGATGCTATATATGTACAAAATAAACCACATAAGGTTAGTGCACCAGTCGAGGAAAATGATCAAACTACATAAATAACATACTGTAATTTGATATTGATATAAGTTTTTTATCTTGATAGATTGAAAATGAACACCAATGACTGATGAACATTACCATATAATTTATTCAGAAAATATAAGTAACAACAAATAAAGATAGAAGTCTATTAACTGCAACATGTAAGTGTAAAAAAACAACAACAACATGATTTCTACAATTTCAGAATGTACTTGTTCTGTTTTTAAACAAAGAAAACAATCTGAAGTTTGTCTATATTTTTAAGTTATCGTGCCGTGATTTTACCAGTCCGGCCCACTTGGGAGTAGATTTTTCTCCGTGTGGCCCCCGATCTAAAATGAGTTTGACACCCCTGATGTAGACACTTAAAGTTAATAAAGCAATTTATTTTGACTGAACAAGCTTTTTTTACCTTTTACACAACCCAAAAGCAGTGAAGTTGTCACGTTGTGTGAATGGTCAATAAAAAGAGAATACAACAAATCCTTTTCAACTTATATTCAATTGAATAGACTGCAAAGACAAGATATTTCAGGTTCACACTGACAAACTTTGTTATTTTTTGCAAATATTAGCTCACTTGGGATTTGTTGCCTGCGACATGTTTCAAAAAAGCTGGCACAAGTGGCAAAAAAGAGTGAGAAAGTCGAGGAATGCTCGTCAAAGACCTATTTGGAACATCCCACGGGTGAACAGGCTAATTGGGAACAGGTGGGTGCCATGATTGGGTGTAAAAGCAGCTTCCGTGAAATGCTCAGTCGTTCACAAACAAGGACGGGGGCGAGGGTCACCACTTTGTCAACAAATGCCTGAGCAAATTGTTTAAGAACAACATTTCTCAAGCAGCTATTGCAAGGAATTTAGGGATTTCACCATCTACGCTCCGTAAAATCATCAAAAAGTTCAGAGAATCTGGAGAAATCACTGCACGTAAGCCATGATATTACGCACCTTGGATCCCTCAGGCGCTACTGCATCAAAAAGTGACATCAGTGTGTAAAGGATATCACCACATGGGCTCAGGAACACTTCAGAAAACCACTGTCAGTCGCTACATTTGTAAGTGCAAGTTAAAACTCTACTATGCAAAGCCAAAGCCATTTATCAACAACACCCAGAAACGTCGCCGGCTTCGCTGGGCCCGAGCTCATATAAGATGGACTGATGCAAAGTGGGAAAGTGTTCTGTGGTCTGACGAGTCCACATTTCAAATTGTTTTTGGAAACTGTGGACGTTGTGTCCTCCGGACCAAAGAGGAAAATAAGCATCCGGATTGTTCTAGGGTGAAAGTGTAAAAGCCAGCATGTGTGATGGTATGGGGGTGTATTAGTGGCCAAGACATGGGTAACTTACACATCTGTGAAGGCACCATTAATGCTGAAAGGTACATACAGCTTTTGGAGCAACATATGTCGCCATCCAAGCAACGTTATCATGGACGCCCCTGCTTATTTCAACAAGACAATGCGGGTACTAGACTGGCCTGCCTGTAGTCCAGACATTGAAGGCTAAAATATGAGAAGGGAGACTGTTGAACAACTTAAGCTGTACATCAAGCAAGAATGGGAAAGAATTCCACTTCAAAAATGTGTCTCCTCAGTTCCCAAACCTTTACTGAGTGTTGTTAAAAGGAAAGGCCATGTAACACACTGGTAAAAATGCCTTTTTTGACATGTGTTGCTGCCATTCAAGTCTAACTTCATGATTATTTGCAGAAAAATAAGAAAGTTTCTCAGTGTGAACATGAAATATCTTGTCTTTGCAGTCTATTCAATTGAATATAAGTTGAAAAGGATTTGTTGTATTCTCTTTTTATTTACCATTTACACAACGTGACAACTTCACTGCTTTTGTACCTTGTGATCAGATCAGTGCATACGTCAGTACAACAATGAGAAACCTAAATAGGACATGGCCTGGAGGGACAGATCATTACAGTTGGTGCAAATAAATGACACGCATTCAAGTAAAATATAAAAAAAAAACATTCCTGGGTGACACTCTGACAATAAAATTGCTTTTAGGTATAAATACTGAGGTGTTTTCTTCAGGAAATGTTAATTATGCAAGCTGTGATTAATCATGATGAATAGAAATTCCAAAATGTGATTATTTGATTGAAAAAAATAATGATTTGACAGAATAATTTTAAAGCAAAGTCGGGATGTGTCGGGTGAGACGGGGATGGTTTGTTGTGATCCCAATATGCGGACCACAGCGGGAGGCAGTGTGCAGGTAAAAAGGTATGTCATGCTTAAACCAACAATGAACAAAAGGGAAAGGCAATGGCTATCCAATGAACTGGCTACAAAGTAAACAAACAGAATGCTGGACGACAGCAAAAACTTACGGCGTCCACAAAGTATATCCGTACATGACATGACGATCGACAATGTCCACACAAAGAAGGATAGCAACAACGTAAATAGCCTTTCTTGCTAACACAAAGCGGGTGCGCGGAATAGCGCTCAAAGGAAGACATGAAACCGCAACAAAACAGGAAGGGCCACCAAAATAACAGCGCGAGACAAAAATTAAAGCACTACACACAGGAAAACGCCAACAAACTCAAAATATGTCACGACGACCTGGTGGAGTTTCATTTTTTGAACGTTTCCTGCTGGCGGTGTGACTCTGGATTTATTTATTTTTATGAAAAAAAAAAGTTATTTGCCTCAAAAAAGGTTGAAAAACACTGCATCAAGGACAAAAAATAACAATTGAATTAAATTGAGTGACGTCATAAATCACAATAAATGTATGCATTTGGATTATTGCCATTTTAGTCACAGCATGGAACGTTAATCTTTGGAAGAGACAAAAAAGTTGACATAAATAAGGATAGTTACCTGGTTTAGTAGCAGACAGGAAGGTAGCAAACAGTCGGTTGTGATGCTAGCCAGGTTAGCTTGCACAAGTTAAATAAACAGCATTTCAAAAATATGAAGTTTGCGTCCATAGAAGTGTGGAAGGTCGTATGAATAAACTTGTGTAAAGAACCATGTAGATACCGGGAAGGCGTCAAAGTAGCAGCCCGGCGGCAGGCGGTGCTTCCCGGGCAAGACGAGGCTGTCCGGTCCGTTACCTCGTCAGCCGGGGACTGAGCGTCAAGTAAGGAAAAGACGTGCTAAAAAAACGAAAAATGCTCCACAATAAATCTTAACTTGTAGTTGTAGACAACCACCACTAATAGTAATAATAATAATAATAATAATAATAATAATTGACTACCTCCAACTACTAAGTGCGACCTCCGAAGACTTCTCTCACTCCCACGTTCTGTCCGGCTCCAGCGGGGCGGAGCACTAACCGTGATTTCTTCCACCTTGAAGTATTACAACATTTTCATCCAAAATGTTACTGTATTTACCACAAATATAATCATTAATGTAGCGGCGGGCAACATTTTTCCCCCGGTTTTGTTCGTTTTCCGGGAACGCCTTCTCGCTTGCCGTAGAGATGACGTCATCAGGAATGACCTGTTTTTGCTTCTTTTCTCTTTTTTTTTTTACTTTAAAGCAATACATCGAAAAACGAGCTGGATAGTCTCAAATTCCGGAATCTAAAAATACATGCATATAAAATGTGTGTTTTATCCAATATGTTACTGTGTTTAGCACAAATATAATAGATCATGTGATGTTATGAGTTAGGGAATGTTAGAACTACACTACCCAGCATGCAACAGTAGTGACGAGCATGAAGTGTTGTTGTTTGTCGCCGTGCCGGCAGCTACAATATGGTTATGAGCGCGTTGTGTGAGTAAACGTTGAGAACTCAGCCAACACGCCTTGTCTGCATTATTTATAATTAGACAGACAACACATAATATAGCAGCGGCCACGTTTTTCCCCGGTTTTGTTCGTTTTCCGGGAACGCCTTCTCACTGGCCGTAGAGACGACGTCATCAGGAATTACTTTTTTTTTCTTTTTTTTTAGTTTAAAGCAATACATAAAAAAAAGAGCTGGATTAGTCTCAAATTCCGGATTATAAAAATACATGCATGGAAAATGTGTGTTTTACTGAATTATAGGATATGTAAGATAAGTAGCTAGTATTTTTGAGCTGAACCGAACTGAATTGGGAAAGTGTAACTGTCAGTTTTAACCACTAGAGGGAGGCATTTCACCTTCATAATCAGGCGTTCTCTGAGAGTTAGAGCCTCAGTTTAGTTATATTGTTGGATACTTTTTTTTACATGTAACTATTTTTTATTTTGTACTTCTAAGACTAAAAAAATTGTAAAAAAATAAATAAAATAAGTATACATACATTTTATATATTTTTTATTTATAGAATGTATTTGTAGATATTACTTTGTTTTTTTTGTTGTGTCTTTCTTTTGGGGGGGGGTGGTATTGGTGGGATATAAACAAAAATATTTTGACATTTAGGGCAGACAATAGATATATGATCTATGTGAATATGATGTAATGGATAGGAATGTCTGATGCTGGATGTCAATAAAAATAAAATGAAAAAATAAAATAAACATTGCCTTCTTTCTTTAGCTGTATTTATACCACATAAGATACCTTTGCTAAAAAAGGACAAAGGGTGGTTAGCTAGTCCGCATTGAAAATGTCAGGCTCCAATAGTATTGTTTTAGCTTCAACTTAAAACTTTTCCATTCAACATTACCAGGAACCTTTTTACCTGTTTCAAATAATTGGTGATCTGTGTTGTTATTGTTAATTCATCGAATTAAGGCTGACGACGTGTGAGGAGTGGTATGTTTTAACATTGCAGTAATGTTAATAAACTGACAATGTGCCATTATAGAGGTGGTATAGTGGTTTTCACTGAGGGCCACATGGCAATTATGTTTGGCCCCAGAGGGCCGCTTCTAACAGTGAATACTATTATTACACCATTTTTTTAATGCATTTTATTAGTTTTGTTGGGGGTTTTTTAACTAAAATGTAAATAAAATATGGTAAGTTGCAATAATTTTACCTCAAAATGTAGTGTATATTACTGTAAATGGAAAAACAGTACTGCTGTTTTTATGGTAAAATATATATAAATTTTAAAAAAAGGCAGCTCAGTTACCAGAATTTTACTGTAAAATGTACTTTTGTTTTTTACTGTAAATATAAATAAATAAATAAAAAACATTAAAATTTTGGCACCTGAGCTGTCAGTTTGTTTGTTTTATGACACAATTTTTTATGCCTTTTATTAGTATATTTTTTAAAAGCTAAAATGTAAAAAAAAAAAAAAATATGGTAAGTTGCAATAATTTCACCTCAAAATGTAGTGTATATTACTGTCAATGGAAAAACTGTACTGCTGTTTTTATGGTTAAAAAATAAAAACAATTAAAAAAAAGCAGCTCAGTTGCCAGAATTTTACTGTAAAATCTACATTTGTTTTTTACTGTAAATAAAACAACTGCAATTTTACAGTCACATTTTGGCACCTGAGCTGCCAATTTGTTAGTTGTTGTTTTTTTAACCGCAAATCAACAAGTGTAGATAATTTGGTGTATTACTGTAAATGTCAAAACGGAACCAGAGTTTATTACGGTAAAGTTTTTTTCATTTATTAGAAAAATGCTGTAAAAACCCCAGTAAATTTCACAATTTGACCATGAAATCTATTGATACTTTTACATTGCACAATTTGATGGATAACTTGCTTTGAAATCATCATTATTAGTATTTATTTCTATTTAAAAACGTTTGGAATGTTTTAGCATACATTTTTGCATAATTAGACAATATTTAAGTTAACATCAATTGCAATTACATGGATTTTTCTCCCAAAATAGAAAGAAATAATACACTTAGTAACAAAGTTACAGCACTTTATTGATACTTATTATTTCCGGGCTTTGAAGGGCCAAATAAAAGGAAGTGGCGGGCCACATCTGGCCCCACCGGGCCTCGAGTTGGACACCTGTGCTCTATTAGATCCCATTTGTTTTAAGTGCAGGTGAGATAAATACTGCAAAATGAGAAGAAAAAACACAAAGATAATGACGATGGACGACTTATTCATCACCTTGTGTGTGAAGATGATACACTAGGGAAGAAGGTGCTGCCCCTAGTGTTTTGGAGTGTGCACCGCACCTTTTTTTGTGTGTACAGACTCATACACAATTCTAGTGAGGTAAACAATAGGTGAGTAGAGACTGAGGAACAATGAAGCGAGGGATCTGTGTCCTTCCCTGACGTAACCAGACACTCTCATGATGAAGACTGTACACTCTCATGATGAAGACTGTACACTCTCATGATGAAGACTGTACACTGTAAGTGTTCTTGTTCCCATTTGCCCTCGTTAGCAGGGACGCTGGACACCACTCAAGTTGTCGATAAGCACTAAATTATTCACTCAGAAGGTGAATGGAGGACCAGTAATTTAAGAGCCTCTTGTCGGTCGTCCCAATGCGGAACACAAGTACAAAAGCCAAAAGCAGTGACGTTGTCACGTTGTGTAAATGCTAAATGAAAAGAGAATACAACAAATTATTTTCAACTTATATTTAGGGATGTCCGATAATATCGGACATATTATCGGCCGATAAATGAGTTAAAATGTAATATCGGAAATTATCGGTATCGTTTTTTTTATTATCTGTATCGTTTTTTTTTTTTTTTTTTATTAAATCAACATAAAAAACACAAGATACACTTACAATTAGTGCACCGACCCAAAAAACCTCCCTCCCCTCATTTATTTCTGTTATCAATATTCTGCTTCCTACATTATATATCAATATATATCAATACAGTCTGCAAGGGATACAGTCCGTAAGCACACATGATTGTGCGTGCTGCTGCTCCACTAATAGTACTAACCTTTAACAGTTAATTTTACTCATTTTCATTCATTACTAGTTTCTATGTAACTGTTTTTATATTGTTGTACTTTCTTTTTTTATTCAAGAAAATGTTTTTAATTTAGTTATCTTATTTTTTAATTTTTTTTTAAAAAGGACCTTATCTTCACCATACCTGGTTGTCCAAATTAGGCATAATAA
Organism: Entelurus aequoreus; assembly: GCF_033978785.1. NCBI lineage: Eukaryota > Metazoa > Chordata > Actinopteri > Syngnathiformes > Syngnathidae > Entelurus > Entelurus aequoreus. The sequence goes on from NC_084739.1 coordinate 68,628,422, forward strand.
TGTGTTAATTCCAAGACTGCATATATCGGTTGATATCGGTATCGGTTGATATCGGTATCGGTAATTAAAGAGTTGGACAATATCGGAATATCGGGTATCGGCAAAAAGCCATTATCCGACATCCCTACTTATATTCAATTGAATAGACTGCAAAGACAAGATATTTTATGTTCAAACTGCAAAACTTGGTTGTTTTTTTTTTGCTCATTTGGAATTTGTTGCCTGCGACATGTTTCAAAAAAAGCTGGCACAAGTGGCAAAAAAGAGTGAGAAAGTTGAGGAATGCGCGTCAAAGACTTATTTGGAACATCCCACAGGTGAACAGGCTAATTGGGAACAGGTGGGTGCCATGATTGGGTATAAAAGCAGCTTCCGTGAAATGCTCAGTCGTTCACAAACAAGGACGGGGGTGAGGGTCACCACTTTGTCGACAAATGCCTGAGCAAATTGTTGAAGAACAACATTTCTCAACAAGGAATTTAGGTATTTCACCATCTACGCTCCGTAATATCATCAAAAGGTTCTGAGAATGTGGAGAAATCGCTGCACGTAAGCCATGATATTACACACCTTGGATCCCTCAGGCGCTACTGCATCAAAAAGCCACATCAGTGTGTAAAGGATATCACCACATGGGCTCAGGAACACTTCAGAAACCCACTGTCAGTAACCACAGTTGGTCGCTACATCTCTAAGTGCAAGTTAAAACTCCACTATTTAGAGCCAAAGCCATTTTATCAACAACACCCAGAATTGCCGCCGGCTTCGCTGGGCCCCGAGCTCATCTAAGATGGACTGATGCAAAGTGGGAAAGTGTTCTGTGGTTCTGACGAGTCCACATTTCAAATTGTTTTTGGAAACTGTGGACCAAAGAGGAAAAGAAGCATCCGGGTTGTTCTAGGGCAGGGGTCGGCAACCCAAAATGTTGAAAGAGCCATATTGGAGCAAAAATACAAAAACAAATCTGTCTGGAGCCGCAAAAAATTAAAAGCCATATTACATACAGATAGTGTGTCATGAGATATAAATTGACCTAGTACAGGGGTCGGCAACCCAAAATGTTGAAAGAGCCATATTGGACCAAAAATACAAAAACAAACTGTCTGGAGCCGCAAAAAATTAAAAGCCATATTACATACAGATAGTGTGTCATGATATATAAATTGAATTAAGATGACTTAAAGGAAACTAAATGACCTCAAATATAGCTACAAATGAGGCATAATGCTGCAATATGTACATACAGCTAGCCTAAATAGCATGTTAGCATCGATTAGCTTGCAGTCACGCACTGACCAAATATGTCTGACTAGCACTCCACACAAGTCAATAACATCAACAAAACTCACCTTTGTGCCTTCACGCACAACGTTAAAAGTTTGGTGGACAGAATGAGACGGAAAAAGAAGTGGCATAAAACACGTCCTAGAAAGTCGGAGAAAGTTATACTTTTAAGCAAACTACGGTGAGTTCAAGGACCGCCAAAATTAGTAGGACAAAACGGCGCTCGCCAAATACTCGAATCAGTGAAGCATGTTTAATATAAACAGTGTGCTTTATAACAATTAGGGAGGTTTGCGTCATGTTTGTCCTCCTACGGAAACCATATTAAAACAAAAACTTTTTTTTTTTCCTCATCTTTTTCCATTTTTCATACATTTTTGAAAAAGCTCCTGAGAGCCACTAGGGCGGCGCTAAAGAGCCGCATGCGGCTCTAGAGCCGCGGGTTGCCGACCCCCGTTCTAGGGTGAAAGTGTAAAAGGCAGCATGTGTGATGGTATGGGGGTGTATTAGTGGCCAAGACATGGGTAACTTACACATCTGTGAAGGCACCATTAATGCTGAAAGGTACATACAGCTTTTGGAGCAACATATCTTGTTATCATGGACGCCCCTGCTTATTTCAGCAAGACGATGCCAAGCCAGGCGTTACAACAGCGTGGCTTCGTAGTAAAAGAGTGCGGGTACTAGACTGACCTGCCTGTAGTCCAGACATTGAAGGCTAAAATATGAGAAGGGAGACTGTTGAACAACTTAAGCTGTACATCAAGCAAGAATGGGAAAGAATTCCACTTCAAAAATGTGTCTCCTCAGTTCCCAAACCTTTACTGAGTGTTGTTAAAAGGAAAGGCCATGTAACACACTGGTGAAAATGCCTTTTTTGCCATGTGTTGCTGCCATTAAATTCTAAGTTGATGATTATTGAATGGGGCGCTCCAGTCACCCGCCGCCACATTCCACACCTCCCAGCATCTTCACCCTCCTCAGCGTTGAAGAGCTGCCTTCAGTCAGCATGTTCACACTCACATTTCTAACACACCACCACCTCACCCCCACACGGGTGTCACAGTCTGCCGTGTCAAAGTCAAGCCGGCGATGAGAACGTTTATTACCCACGCTGCACAGATTGCAGGCGTACCCTTCACAAGGGTGAACTGAACGATGGCGTTTTCGGTTTATGTCCCCGCCCCCCCCCCCCCCCTCTCCTATTACGCCAAATGAGGTACTTGTGCGTCACGTGACCGCTGCACCCGCCACTTGTGTCCAATATGAGGGGTGTGACTGTCTAACTCAGCAGGAGAAAGGACCGGGGCAGACCGGAGGAGCTTACCCAAACTAAACACGCATCAAGGAACTGTAAATGGTAAATAAAAAGAGAATACAACAAATCCTTTTCAACTTATATTCAATTGAATAGACTGCAAAGACAAGATATTTCATGTTCACACTGAGAAACTTTGGTATTTTTGTGCAAATAATGGCAATGGCAATTGCAAAAAGGGCATTTTTACCAGTGTGTTACATGGCCTTTCCTTTTAACAACACTCAGTAAAGGTTTGGGAACTGAGGAGACACATTTTTGAAGTGGAATTATTTCCCATTCTTGCTTGATGTACAGCTTAAGTTGTTCAACAGTCTCCCTTCTCATATTTTAGCCTTCAATGTCTGGACTACAGGCAGGCCAGTCTAGTACCCGCATTGTCTTGTTGAAATAAGCAGGGGCGTCCATGATAACGTTGCTTGGATGGCGACATATGTTGCTCCAAAAGCTGTATGTACCTTTCAGCATTAATGGTGCCTTCACAGATGTGTAAGTTACCCATGTCTTGGCCACTAATACACCCCCATACCATCACACATGCTGCCTTTTACACTTTCACCCTAGAACATTCCGGATGCTTCTTTTCCTCTTTGGTCCACAGTTTCCAAAAACAATTTGAAATGTGGACTCGTCAGACCACAGAACACTTTTCCACTTTGCATCAGTCCATCTTAGATGAGCTCGGGGCCCAGCGAAGCCGACAACGTTTCTGGGTGTTGTTGATAAATGGCTGTGGCTTTGCATAGTAGAGTTTTAACTTGCACTTACAGATGTAGCGACCAACTGTGGTTACTGACAGTGGTTTTCTGAAGTGTTCCTGAGCCCGTGTGGTGATGTCCTTTACACACCGATATGGCTTTTTGATGCAGTACCTCCTGAGGGATCCAAGGTGTGTAATATCATGGCTTACGTGCAGTGATTTCTCCACATTCTCAGAACCTTTTGATGATATTACGGAGCGTAGATGGTGAAATACCTAAATTCCTGGTTGAGAAATGTTGTTCTTCAACAATTTGCTCAGGCATTTGTTGACAAAGTGGTGACCCTCGCCCCCGTCCTTGTTTGTGAACGACTGAGCATTTCATGGAAGCTGCTTTTGTACCCAATCATGGCACCCACCTGTTCCCAATTAGCCTGCTCACCTGTGGGATGTTCCAAATAAGTCTTTGACGAGCATTCCTCAACTTCCTCTCTCTTTTTTGCCACTTGTGCCAGCTTTTTTTAATCAAATTCCAAATGAGCTAATATTTGCAAAAAATAACAAATTATCCCAGTGTGAACATGAAATATCTTGTCTTTGCAGTCTATTCAATTGAATATAAGTTGAAAAGTATTTGTTGTAGTCTCTTTTTATTTAGCATTTACACAACGTGACAACTTCACTGCTTTTTGGGGTTTTGTACATATTTAATCCATGAAGTGACCATTTTAAAACAAACATGAATCTTCTTTTAATTACTGACACTGACTCACTCGCCTCAAATGCAAATGTACCACCAAAGTTCAGAATAGAAGCAGCTCTGAAACACTCGTGTGAGGATGATGATGGTGCGTGTGCTTCTAAAGTCAACATGCTCTAATGAACGTGGTGTTGAGGGCAGGCCTGGCCCTAACCAATCTGGCGCCCTAGGCAAGATTTTAGGTGGCGCCCCAAGCCCCCCCCCCCCCCCCCCCCACGTTAACGTTAACCTACCTGCTACCTCTGTCTTTTTCTCGTTTCTCCTCTTCTTTTCTCTTGTTTCTTCCCTGGGCACCTGACAGTTTTGGCCGTTTTGACATCTTGTGTTGATTTTTTGATATGGTAAGAGTCATGATACGGGAAGGGAGGGGGGCATTGTGCGGGGGGATGGGGGGGGGCGTAATGTTGTAACAAATAATATTTCTATTAAATAGGCTTTACTTTGCATTTTAATTAACGTGGGATTATTTTTTTGTATTTAGAAATAATAGTACCAACTTCTTTTTTTTTTCTCCAACATTTGTGGCACTGGCGTGGCGCCCCCTGATGGACGGCGTCCTTAGCATTTGCCTATACGGCCTATGCCACGGGCCGGCCCTGGTTGAGGGTCATGTGACCACATGTTGGTACGGCACACCAAGTCTCGTTCGGTCTCTATCAGCACATTTATGTCCCTTTTTTTCCCCCGTGGACTGTAATTCCTTTAGCTTGATGGCGTCGTAAAATCCATGCATTCATTGAAGATTAAATACGGTGCTTGGTCTTTATTAGCTAGACTCATCCTGACATTTACTGACTCCATTAAATAAGTCTGATGGCGTCATTACAGTTAGCATCTCCCCAGGGGGGACTCACGCTAATTTGTGAGGAAAGGGATATCAGTTTAATCATGTAGACATACAGTATCACTCTGGGCTAAAGATGGATTCATGGTAGCCCGTAAGGACCAGATGAGTAGCCCGCTGGCCTGTTCTAAAAAATAGCTCAAATAGCAGCACTTACCAGTGAGCTGCCTCTAATTTTTAAATTTTAATTATTTACTAGCAAGCTGGTCTCGCTTTGCCCAACATTTTTAATTCTAAAAGAGACAAAACTCAAATAGAATTTGAAAATCCAAGAAAATATTTTAAAGACTTGGTCTTCACTTGTTTAAAGAAATTCATTATTTTTTTTACTTTGTTTCTTATAACTTTCAGAAAGACAATTTTAGAGAAAAAATGCAACCTTAAAAATGATTTTAGGATTTTTAAACACATATACCTTTTTACCTTTTAAATTCCTTCCTCTTCTTTCCTGACAATTTAAATCAATGTTCAAGTAAATTACTTGTTTTTATTGTAAATAATAATAAATACATTTTAATTTAATTATTCATTTTAGCTTCTGTTTTTTTGACGAAGAATATTTGTGAAATATTTCTTCAAACTTATTATGATTAAAATTCCAAAAAAAAAATTCTGGCAAATCTAGAAAATCTGTAGAATCAAATGTAAATCTTATTTCAAAGTCTTTTGAATTTATTTTAAAATTTTTGTTCTGGAAAATCTAGAAGAAATAATGATTTGTCTTTGTTAGAAATATAGCTTGGTCCAATTTGTTATATATTCTAACAAAGTGTAGATTGGAGTTTAACCTATTTAAAAAATGTCATCAAAATTCTAAAATTAATCTTAATCAGGAAAAATTACTAATGATGTTCCATAAATTCTTTTTTTCATTTTTTTCAAAAACATTCGAATTAGCTAGTTTTTCTCTTCTTTTTTTCGGTTGAATTTTGAATTTTAAAGAGTCGAAATTGAAGATAAACTATGTTTCAAAATGTAATTGTCATTTTTTTTCGTGTTTCTCCTCTTTTAAACCGTTCAATTAAGTGTAAATATCATTAATTATTAATAATAACATAGAGTTAAAGGTAAATTGAGCAAATTGGCTATTTCTGGCAATTTATTTAAGTGTGTATCAAACTAGTAGCCCTTCGCATTAATCAGTACCCAAGAAGTAGCTCTTGGTTTCAAAAAGGTTGGTGACCCCTGATGTAGATAATGACACTCTAACTTGATGAGGCAATTCCTGGAGGAATTTGGTGCTCCGATGCTGAAGTTGAAGTGAAATGCTGACAGAATGTAGTATGAATGTAAGAATAGTTTGAATGTTGAAGAGTTTGAATTTCCAGGAAAACGGGAATTTGGTTTGGAACTTGGGAAAGTGTCAGTTTGAATGTCCAGTATGAGTGGAATGTGTTGATGTTGGAATGGTTTGAATAGGTTGAAAAATGTGGGAATTGTGCAACTTTTAAAACTGTCCCATTGATTACAATGGGAACTTCCTGGAAATTTTGGGAAAAGCAGGATTTTTTTGAAAAGTATTAGGAGCATGAATATCCTGAATGTCCTGAATTGGTTGGTGTTGGAATTGTTTAAATCGGTCAAGAAATGTTGAAGTAGTAACAGTTTTTTAACTGAAAAATGGTAGTATGGAATTTCGGGAAAAACGGGAATTTTTCATGTTCTTAAACCAACTTGTTTTTTTGTCCTGACTAAGAGGAATGTTTTGACAGTGGAACGCTTGAAATGGGTTGGAAAATGTGAAAGGAGTCATCGCACTAATAAAGGTTGGAAAAATCAGGAATTCCTGGAAATTTGTGTAACGTGGAAAAATAGTTGTTGAATGAGGAAAATGTCCTATTCATTTCAATGGGAATTTCATGGAAATTTGGGAATTTTTGGGGAAAGTTATTTTAAAAAATGTGAATCGTCTGAACGATTTGAAATGGTTGGTGTTGGACATTTTCAAATCAGTCGAGAAATGTTGAAGTAGTAACATTTTGAACTGATGAAATGGTATTACAGAATTCCTGGAATTTCGGGAAAAGCTGCAATTTTTCCAGTTCAAAAAAACAACTTTGTGTTTTGTTCTGATTAAGAGGAATGATTTGACTGTGGAACGGTTGAAGTGGGTTGAAAAATGTGGAAGGAGTAGTCACCAGACAAAAGGGTGAAAAATGCATTTGAAAAAAAGGGAATTCTGTGAATTCCTGGAAAAAAATTTAACTTGGAAAAATGACATTTTGAATGTCCAGTTGAATATGTTGAAGGTGGAATTGGTTGAAAAATGTGGAAAAGGTGGAAGTTTGAAAAATGGCCAATTCATATTGAATGGGAAAAATGTCCCGGAAAACCTGGTAATCTGGGAAATCTGGGAATTATTGGAATTTGTCAAGGGAAATCCTGCGATTTCCGAATAGGCTGATCAGTTTGAACTTGGAACGCTTTGAATCGGATAAAATATGTGGGAGTTGTGAAACTTAGAAAAATGTCCCATTCATTTCAATGGTAATTTCATGGAAATTTGGGAATTTTGGGAAAAGAGGGATTTTTTGGGGAAAATTAAATAAAAGAAATAAGAAAAAAAAAGTGAATGCTCTGAATGATTGGTGTTGGAATTTTGCAAATCGGTCGAGAAATGTTGAAGTAGTAACATTTTGAACTGATGAAATGGTATTACGGAATTCCTGGAATTTTGGGAAAAGTTGCAATTTTTCCAGTTCAAAAAAACAACTTTGTGTTTTGTTCTGATTAAGAGGAATGATTTGACTGTGGAACGGGGATGAAAAATGTGGAAGGAGTAGTCGACAGGAAGAAAGGGTAAAAAAGGCATTTGAAAAAATTCCGGGAATTCCTGGAATTTTTTTGAACTTGGAAAAATTATGTTTTTAATGTCCAGAATGGTGGAATGTGTTGAAGGTGGAATGGTTTGAATTGGTGTGGGAATTGCGGAAGTTTGAAAAATGGATAATTCATTTTGAATGGGGAAAATGTCCCTAAAGACTGGGAATTCTCGGAAATCCGGGAATTTTTTTTTATAATTGTTGAAAAGGAGCACACAATTCCTGAACAGGCTGAACAGTTTGAAGTTCGAACGTTTTGAATCGGATAAAAAATGTGGGAGTTGGGAAACTTAGAAAAATGTCCCATTTATTTCAATGGGAATTTCATGGAAATTTGGGAAATTCGGGAAAAGAAGGATTTTTTTGGAAAATTATTTTTAAAAAAGTGAATGTTCTGAATGAGTTGAAATGGTTGCTGTTGGAATTTTTCAAATCGGTCGAGAAATTTTGAAGTAGTAACATTTATAATTGGGAAATGGTATTACGAAATTCCTGGAATTTCGGGAAAAGCTGCAATTTTTCCAGTTCAAAAATCTACTTTTGTGTTTTGTTCTGATTAAGAGGAATGATTTGACTGTGGAACGGGGTTGAAAAATGTGGAAGGAGTAGTCGACAGGAAAAAGGGTAAAAAAAAGGCATTTGAAAAAATTCTGGGAATTCCTGGAATTTTTTGAACTTGGAAAAATGATATTTTGAATGTCCTGAATGGTGGAATGTGTTGAAGGTGGAATGGTTTGAATTGGTTGAAAAATGTGAAAAATGGTGGAAGTTTGAAAAATGGCCAATTCATTTTGAATGGGGAAAAATGTCCCGGAAATCTGGGAAATCTAGGAATTTTTGCGACTTGTCAAGGTGAAAGCCTGCGATTCCCGAATAGGCTGATCAGTTTGAAGTTGGAAGGCTTTGAATCGGATAAAAAATGTGGGAGTTGTGGAATTTAGAAAAATGTCCCATTCATTTCAATGGGAATTTCATGGAAATTTGGGAATTTCGGGAAAAGAGGGATTTCGGGGGAAAATGATTTAAAAAAAAAAGTGAATGAGTTGAAAGGGTTGGTGTTGGAATTTTTCAAACCAGTCGAGAAATGTTGAAGTAGTGACATTTTGAATTGATGAAATGGTATTACGGAATTCCTGGAATTTCGGGAAAAGCTGCAATTTTTCCAGTTCAAAAAAACAACTTTGTGTTTTGTCCTGATTAAGAGGAATGATTTGACTGTGGAACGGGGTTGAAAAATGTGGAAGGAGTAGTCGACAGACAAAAGGGTAAAAAAGGCATTTGAAAAAATTCTGGGAATTCCTGGAATTTTTTGAACTTGGAAAAATGATATTTTGAATGTCCTGAATGGTGGAATGTGTTGAAGGTGGAATGGTTTGAATTGGTGTGGGAATTGCGGAAGTTTGAAAAATGGATAATTCATTTTGAATGGGGAAAATGTCCCTAAAGACTGGGAATTCTCCGAAATCCGGGAATTTTTTTATAATTATTGAAAAGGAGCACACAATTCCTGAACAGGCTGAACAGTTTGAAGTTCGAACGCATTGAATCGGATAAAAAATGTGGGAGTTGGGAAACGTAGAAAAATGTCCCATTTATTTCAATGGGAATTTCATGGAAATTTGGGAAATTCGGGAAAAGAAGGATTTTTTTGGAAAATTATTTTTAAAGATGTGAATGTTCTGAATGAGTTGAAATGGTTGCTGTTGGAATTTTTCAAATCGGTCGAGAAATGTTGAAGTAGTAACATTTATAATTGGGAAATGGTATTACGAAATTCCTGGAATTTCGGGAAAAGCTGCAATTTTTCCAGTTCAAAAATCTACTTTTGTGTTTTGTTCTGATTAAGAGGAATGATTTGACTGTGGAACGGGGTTGAAAAATGTGGAAGGAGTAGTCGACAGACAAAAGGGTAAAAAAGGCATTTGAAAAAATTCTGGGAATTCCTGGAATTTTTTGAACTTGGAAAAATGATATTTTGAATGTCCTGAATGGTGGAATGTGTTGAAGGTGGAATGGTTTGAATTGGTTGAAAAATGTGAAAAATGGTGGAAGTTTGAAAAATGGCCAATTCATTTTGAATGGGGAAAAATGTCCCGGAAATCTGGGAAATTTGGGAATTTTTGCGACTTGTCAAGGTGAAAGCCTGCGATTCCCGAATAGGCTGATCAGTTTGAAGTTGGAAGGCTTTGAATCGGATAAAAAATGTGGGAGTTGTGGAATTTAGAAAAATGTCCCATTCATTTCAATGGGAATTTCATGGAAATTGGGGAATTTCGGGAAAAGAGGGATTTTGGGGGAAAATGATTTTTAAAAAAAGTGAATGAGTTGAAAGGGTTGGTGTTGGAATTTTTCAAATCAGTCGAGAAATGTTGAAGTAGTAACATTTTGAATTCATGAAATGGTATTACGGAATTCCTGGAATTTCGGGAAAAGCTGCAATTTTTCCAGTTCAAAAAAACAACTTTGTGTTTTGTCCTGATTAAGAGGAATGATTTGACTGTGGAACGGGGTTGAAAAATGTGGAAGGAGTAGTCGACAGACAAAAGGGTAAAAAAGGCATTTGAAAAAATTCTGGGAATTCCTGGAATTTTTTGAACTTGGAAAAATGATATTTTGAATGTCCTGAATGGTGGAATATGTTGAAGGTGGAATGGTTTGAATTGGTTGAAAAATGTGAAAAATGGTGGAAGTTTGAAAAATGGCCAATTCATTTTGAATGGGGAAAAATGTCCCGGAAATCTGGGAAATCTGGGAATTTTTGCGACTTGTCAAGGTGGAAGCCTGCGATTCCCGAATAGGCTGATCAGTTTGAAGTTGGAAGGCTTTGACTCGGATAAAAAATGTGGGAGTTGTGGAA
>NC_084739.1:68644006-68659637 GCF_033978785.1 Entelurus aequoreus
TGATTAAAAAGGCGAGGGGGGAAGCTCACCTTTTGTGTGCGTATGAAGAACCACTTGACGTTTATGGTATGGACACCACTTCTCTGATAGACCTCCTGCTCACCAGCCTGCAGCTTCTTTGCACCAGGGTGAGGACAGAAATCATACAAAAGTGAAACAATGGGACACGACTCTAACAATCAATCATTCCATTCTACAAACCCCGTTTCCATATGAGTTGGGAAATTGTGTTCGATGTAAATATAAACGGAATACAATGATTTGCAAATCATTTTCAAGCCATATTCAGTTGAATACGCTACAAAGACAACATTTTTGATGTTCAAACTAGGTATGTCCGATAATGGCTTTTTGCCGATATCCGATATGCCGATATTGTCCAACTCTTTAATTACCGATACCGATATCAACCGATACCGATATCAACCGATATATACAGTCGTGGAATTAACACATTATTATGCCTAATTTGGACAACCAGGTATGGTGAAGATAAGGTACTTTTTAAAAAAATGAATCAAATAAAATAAGACAAATGAATTAAAAACATTTTCTTGAATAAAAAAGAAAGTAAAACAATATAAAAACAGTTACATAGAAACTAGTAATTAATGAAAATTTGTAAAATTAACTGTTAAAGGTTAGTACTATTAGTGGAGCAGCAGCACGCACAATCATGTGTGCTTACGGACTGTATCCCTTGCAGAATGTATTGATATATATTGATATATAATGTAGGAACCAGAATATTAATAACAGAAAGAAACAACCCTTTTGTGTGAATGAGTGTGAATGAGTGTAAATGGGGGAGGGAGGTTTTTGGGGTCGGTGCACTAATTGTAAGTGTATCTTGTGTTTTTTATGTGGATTTAATAAAAAAAAAATTAAAAAAAATTAAAATTAAAAAAAACAAAACGATATTGATAATAAAAAAACCGATACCGATAATTTCCGATATTACATTTTAACGCATTTATCGGCCGATTATATCGGCAGACCGATATTATCGGACATCTCTAGTTGAAACTGATAGAAAAAAATTTTTTTGCAAATAATCTTTAACTTTAGAATTTGATGGCAGCAACACGTGACAAAGAAGTTGGGAAAGGTGGCAATAAATACTGATAAAGTTGAGGAATGCTCATCAAAGACTTATTTGGAACATCCCACAGGTGTGCAGGCAAATTGGGAACAGGTGGGTGCCATGATTGGGTATAAAAGTAGATTCCATGAAATGCTCAGTCATTCACAAACAAGGACGGGGGCGAGGGTCACCACTTTGTCAACAAATGCCTGAGCAAATTGTTGAACAGTTTAGGAACAACCTTCCTCAACCAGCTTTTGCAAGGAATTTAGGGATTTCACCATCTACGCTCCGTAACATCATCAAAAGGTTCAGAGAATCTGTAGAAATCACTGCACGTAAGCAGCTAAGCCCGTGACCTTCCATCCCTCAGGCTGTACTGCATCAACAAGCCACATCAGTGTGTAAAGGATATCACCACATGGGCTCAGGAACACTTCAGAAACCCACTGTCAGTAACTACAGTTGGTCGCTACATCTTAAAGCACAAGTTAAAACTCCTATGCAAGGTGAAAACCGTTTATCAACAACACCCAGAAACGCTGGGTTTGAGCTCATCTAAGATGGACTGATACAAAGTGGAAAAAGTGTTCTGTGGTCTGACCACTATAGAGAGCCTGCTGACCAACAGCATCTCCGTCTGGACTGGAGCCTGCAGGGCCTCAGACTGGAAGTCTCTCCAGAGAGTGGTGAGGACGGCGGAAAAGGTCATCAGGACTCCTCTTCCTCCTATCCAGGAGATGGCAAAAAGCCACCGCCTGACCAGGGCTCAGAAAATCTGCAAAGACGCCTCCCAACCCCACCAAGGACTGTTTCCACTGCTGTACTCTAGAAAGAGGTTCCGCAGCCTCCGAAGCAGAACCTCCAGGTTCTGTAACAGCTTCTTCCCACAGGTCGTAAGACTCTTGAACGCATCATAATTCAATTATCCCCTCAACTCCCCCCAAAATGGATTAACTCGCTGGAATAAAAAAGACAATATAACATACATCCATAAACGTGGACGCATGTGAAAAAGTGCAATATATTTATCTGTACAGTAACCTATTTATTTATTTATATATGCACCTTATTGCTTTTTTATGTATTTTTAATTGTACCCATTAAATTGGCCTTTTTTTTCTTTTCGGGAATAGCGTTGCCATGGTAACACGAAATGTTCCAAATTTAAAATACCCCCGTCGGCGCGAACGAGACCTTTCCGGCGGTGTGACATACGTGGGGGTCGGTTGGCCGGATCGCGGCGTATTAAGCGTAAGAGAAACGTAAGGAACTCTAATAATAAAAGTTGAAGTATGAGCAATAGTAATATCAAAGATCCTCTATATCATTTGAACGCGCTGCTGTTTCTAAAAAGCTAATGCAAAAACACTTCTCAAAGATCCTCTATATCACATGGACGCTCTGCTGTTTTAGGGACCTAATGCCATAACACTTGTCAAAGATCTTCTATATCACATGAACCCTCTGCTGTTTCTAAAAAGCTAATGCAAAAACACTTCTCAAAGATCCTCTATATGACATCAGAGTGCTGCTGTTTTAGGGACCTAATGCCAAACACTTGTCAAAGATCCTCTATATCACATGCGAGTGCTGCTGTTTTTAGGGACCTAATGCCAAAACACTTGTCAAAGATCCTCTATATCACTTGAACGCTCTGCTTTTTCTAAAAAGCTAATGCAAAAACACTTCTCAAAGATCCTCCATATAACATGAGAGTGCTGCTGTTTTAGGGACCTAATGCAAAAAACACTTGTCAAAGATCCTCTATATCACATGAGAGTGCTGCTGTTTTAGGGACTTAATGCCAAAACACTAGCCAAAGATCCTCTATATAACATGAGAGTGCTGCTGTTTTAGGGACCTAATGAAAAAAACACTAGCCAAAGATCCTCTATATCACTTGAACGCTCTGCTGTTTCTAAAAAGCTAATGCAAAAACACTTGTCAAAGATCCTCCATATAACATGAGAGTGCTGCTGTTTTAGGGACTTAATGCAAAAAACACTTGTCAAAGATCCTCTATATCACATGAGAGTGCTGTTGTTTTAGGGACCTAATGCCAAAACACTAGCCAAAGATCCTCTATATCACTGGAACGCTCTGCTGTTTCTAAAAAGCTAATGCCATAACACTTGTCAAAGATCCTCTATATGACATGAGAGTGCTGCTGTTTTTAGGGACCTAATGCCAAAACACTTGTCAAAGATCCTCTATATCACATGATAGTGCTGCTGTTTTTAGGGACCTAATGCCAAAACACTTGTCAAAGATCCTCTATATCACTTGAACGCTCTGCTGTTTCTAAAAAGCTAATGCAAAAACACTTCTCAAAGATCCTCCATATAACATGAGAGTGCTGCTGTTTTAGGGACCTAATGCAAAAAACACTTGTCAAAGATCCTCTATATCACATGAGAGTGCTGTTGTTTTAGGGACCTAATGCCAAAACACTAGCCAAAGATCCTCTATATCACTTGAACGCTCTGCTGTTTCTAAAAAGCTAATGCCATAACACTTGTCAAAGATCCTCTATATGACATGAGAGTGCTGCTGTTTTTAGGGATCTAATGCCAAAACACTTGTCAAATAACCTCTATATCACTTGAACGCTCTGCTGTTTCTAAAAAGCTAATGCAAAAACACTTGTCAAAGATCCTCTATATGACATCAGAGTGCTGCTGTTTTAGGGACCTAATGCCAAAACACTTGTCAAAGATCCTCTGTATCACATGAACGCTCTGCTGTTTTAGGGACCTAATGCCAAAACACTTGTCAAAGAACCTCTATATCACTTGAACGCTCTGCTGTTTCTAAAAAGTTAATGCAAAAACACTTGTCAAAGATCCTCTATATGACATCAGAGTGCTGCTGTTTTAGGGACCTATTGCCAAAACACTTGTCAAAGGTCCTCTATATCACTTGAAAGCTCTGTTGTTTTAGGGACTTAATGCCAAAACACTAGTCAAAGATCCTCTATATGACATAAGAGTGCTGCTGTTTTTAGGGACCTAATGAACGCTCTCTTATGGGCCTGCTCATTATGGGTCTGCCAATAATAAGCAGGCCCATAATAAGTAAAGAAGCGGCAGTGGAGTATTAAAGGGACACTTCTAATTAGAGTCCCCACACGGCACGTTGGCATCAAGTCCAAGAAGTGTCTGACGGGCTTTTTCTTTGCATTCCAAGATGTTTCATTAGCGGCCCCCGATGGAGCGGCCGATAAGCGGCCCTCAAAGTCACCTCCAGAGAACAACCGTCTCCCGCCTCCCGCCTACCGCCTCCCGCCTCCTGATACACCCTGATGTTATCATGCACAGAATTAACTTCCTGCTGCATGCCATGACCTCATCACACACACACACAAACACACACACACACACACACACACACACACACACACACACACACAGGAGGTAAAGGGGCGGAGCTTGGAGGCGGAGCTGATGACATTGACGTTTAACAGCAGGACGAACCTCCACGTGTGTGAGAAGTCGCTCCTCCTCCCCTCGCTCTCATCCTCCACCCTCACTTCATGCCTGCACCACGGAGGAGACGGTAAGACGTCTTGTTGTTGTTGTTGTTGTTGTTGTTGTTGTTGTTGTTGTTGTTGTTGTTGTTGTGGAACTTCTTTGGCATGCGTGAATGTTGTGTTTGGCTACAGTTCGTCGCATTAGGTCCCTAAAAACAGCAGCGCTCTCATGTTATATAGAGGATCTTTGACAAGTGTTTTTGCATTAGCTTTTTAGAAACAGCAGAGCTTTCAAGTGATATAGAGGATCTTTGACAAGTGTTTTTTGCATTAGGTCCCTAAAACAGCAGCGCTCTCATGTTATATAGAGGATCTTTGACAAGTGTTTTTGCATTAGCTTTTTAGAAACAGCAGAGCTTTCAAGTGATATAGAGGATCTTTGACAAGTGTTTTGGCATTAGGTCCCTAAAACAGCAGCGCTCTCATGTTATATAGAGGATCTTTGACAAGTGTTTTTGCATTAGCTTTTTAGAAACAGCAGAGCTTTCAAGTGATATAGAGGATCTTTGACAAGTGTTTTTTGCATTAGGTCCCTAAAACAGCAGCGCTCTCATGTTATATAGAGGATCTTTGACAAGTGTTTTTGCATTAGCTTTTTAGAAACAGCAGAGCTTTCAAGTGATATAGAGGATCTTTGACAAGTGTTTTGGCATTAGGTCCTTAAAAACAGCAGCACTCTCACGTCATAAAGAGGATCTTTGACAAGTGTTTGGCATTAGGTCCCTAAAAACATCAACACTCTTATGGGATATGGAGGATCTTTGATAAGTGTATTTGATTCAAAAACAGCAAAGTGATCCTGTTATATAGAAGATCTTTGACATGTGTTTTTGGCATTAGGTCCCTAAAACAGCAGAGCGTTCATGTGATACAGAGGATCTTTGACAAGTGTTATGGCATTAGTTCCCTAAAAACAGCACCACTCTAATGTCACATAGAGGATCTTTGACTAGTGTTTTTTGCATTAGGTCCCTAAAACAGCAGAGCGTTCAATGTGATATAGAGGATCTTTGACAAGTGTTTTGGCATTAGGTCCCTAAAACAGCAGCACTCTCATGTCATGTAAATGATCTTTGACAAGTGTTTTTGCATTAGCTCTTTAGAAACAGCAGAGCGTTCAATTGATATAAAGGATCTTTGACAAGTGTTTTGGCATTAGTTCCCTAAAAACAGCAGCACTCTAATGTCACATAGAGGATCTTTGACAAGTGTTTTTGCATTAGCTTTTTAGAAACAGCAGAGCGTTCAAATGATATAGAGGATCTTTGACAAGTGTCATGGCATTAGTTCCCTAAAAACAGCAGCATTCTAATGTCACATAGAGGATCTTTGACAAGTGTTTTTTTGCATTGGGTCCCTAAAACAGCAGAGCGTTCAATGTGATATAGAGGATCTTTGACAAGTGTTTTGGCATTAGGTCCCTAAAACAGCAGCACTCTCATGTCATTTAAATGATCTTTGACAAGTGTTTTTGCATTAGTTCTTTAGAAACAGCAGAGCGTTCAATTGATATAAAGGATCTTTGACAAGTGTTTTGGCATTAGTTCCCTAAAAACAGCAGCACTCTAATGTCACATAGAGGATCTTTGACAAGTGTTTTGGCATTAAGTCCCTAAAAACATCAACACTCTTATGTGATATAGAGGATCTTTGACAAGTGTTTTTGATTTAGCTTTTTAGGAACAGCAGATCGTTCATGTGATATAGAGGATCTTTGCCTAGTGTTTTGGCATTAGGTCTCTAAAACAGCAACACTCTCATGTGATATAGAGGATCTTTGACTAGCGTTTTTTGCATTAAGTCCATAAAACAGCAGAGCGTTCATGTGATATAGAGGATCTTTGACAAGTGTTATGGCATTAGTTCCCTAAAAACAGCAGCGCTCTTATGTGATATTGAGGATCTTTGATAAGTGTTTTTGATTTAGGTCTTCAAAAACAGCAAAGTGCTCCTGTCACATAGAGGATCTTTGACAAGTGTGTTTGGAGTAGGTCTTTAAAAACAGCAAAGTGCTCCTCTTATATAGAAGATCTTTGAAAAATGTGTTTGGAGTAGGTCTTTAAAAACAGCAAAGTGCTCCTGTCATATAGAAGATCTTTGACTAGTGTGTTTGGAGTAGGTCTTTAAAAACAGCAAAGTGCTCCTGTCATATAGAGGATCTTTGAATAGTGTGTTTGGAGTAGGTCTTTAAAAACAGCAAAGTGCTCCTGCCATATAGAGGATCTTTGACTAGTGTGTTTGGAGTAGGTCTTTAAAAACAGCAAAGTGCTCCTGTCATGTAGAAGATCTTGGACTAGTGTGTTTGGAGTAGGTCTTTAAAAACAGCAAAGTGCTCCTGTCATATAGAAGATCTTTGATAAGTGTGTTTGGAGTAGGTCTTTAAAAACAGCAAAGTGCTCCTCTTATATAGAAGATCTTTGAAAAGTGTGTTTGGAGTAGGTCTTTAAAAACAGCAAAGTGCTCCTGTCATATAGAGGATCTTTGACTAGTGTGTTTGGAGTAGGTCTTTAAAAACAGCAAAGTGCTCCTGTCATATAGAGGATCTTTGACTAGTGTGTTTGGAGTAGGTCTTTAAAAACAGCAAAGTACTCCTGTCATATAGAGGATCTTTGACTAGTGTGTTTGGAGTAGGTCTTTAAAAACAGCGAAGTGCTCCTGTCCTATAGAGGATCTTTGACTAGTGTGTTTGGAGTAGGTCTTTAAAAACAGCAAAGTGCTTGTGTCATGTAGAAGATCTGTGACACGTGTGTTTGGAGTAGGTCTTTAAAAACAGCAAAGTGCTCCTGTTATATAGAAGATCTTTGATAAGTGTGTTTGGAGTAGGTCTTTAAAAACAGCAAAGTGCTCCTGTCATATAGAAGATCTTTGACTAGTGTGTTTGGAGTAGGTCTTTAAAAACAGCAAAGTGCTCCTGTCATGTAGAAGATCTTGGACTAGTGTGTTTGGAGTAGGTCTTTAAAAAAAGCAAAGTGCTCCTGTCATATAGAAGATCTTTGATAAGTGTGTTTGGAGTAGGTCTTTAAAAACAGCAAAGTGCTCCTCTTATATAGAAGATCTTTGAAAAGTGTGTTTGGAGTAGGTCTTTAAAAACAGCAAAGTGCTCCTGTCATATAGAGGATCTTTGACTAGTGTGTTTGGAGTAGGTCTTTAAAAACAGCAAAGTGCTCCTGTCATATAGAGGATCTTTGACTAGTGTGTTTGGAGTAGGTCTTTAAAAACAGCAAAGTGCTCCTGTCATATAGAGGATATTTGACTAGTGTGTTTGGAGTAGGTCTTTAAAAACAGCAAAGTGCTCCTGTCATATAGAGGATCTTTGACTAGTGTGTTTGGAGTAGGTCTTTAAAAACAGCAAAGTGCTTGTGTCATGTAGAAGATCTGTGACACGTGTGTTTGGAGTAGGTCTTTAAAAACAGCAAAGTGCTCCTGTTATATAGAAGATCTTTGATAAGTGTGTTTGGAGTAGGTCTTTAAAAACAGCAAAGTGCTCCTGTCATATAGAAGATCTTTGATCAGTGTGTTTGGAGTATTTCTTTAAAAACAGCAAAGTGCTCCTGTCATATAGAAGATCTTTGACTAGTGTGTTTGGAGTAGGTCTTTAAAAACAGCAAAGTGCTCCTGTCATGTAGAAGATCTTTGACTAGTGTGTTTGGAGTAGGTCTTTAAAAACAGCAAAGTGCTCCTGTCATATAGAAGATCTTTGACTAGTGTGTTTGGAGTAGGTCTTTAAAAACAGCAAAGTGCTCCTGTCATATAGAAGATCTTTGATAAGTGTGTTTGGAGTAGGTCTTTAAAAACAGCAAAGTGCTCCTCTTATATAGAAGATCTTTGAAAAGTGTGTTTGGAGTAGGTCTTTAGAAACAGCAACGTGCTCCTGTCATATAGAGGATCTTTGACTAGTGTGTTTGGAGTAGGTCTTTAAAAACAGCAAAGTGCTCCTGTCATATAGAGGATCTTTGACTAGTGTGTTTGGAGTAGGTCTTTAAAAACAGCAAAGTGCTCCTGTCATATAGAGGATATTTGACTAGTGTGTTTGGAGTAGGTCTTTAAAAACAGCAAAGTGCTCCTGTCATATAGAGGATCTTTGACTAGTGTGTTTGGAGTAGGTCTTTAAAAACAGCAAAGTGCTTGTGTCATGTAGAAGATCTGTGACACGTGTGTTTGGAGTAGGTCTTTAAAAACAGCAAAGTGCTCCTGTTATATAGAAGATCTTTGATAAGTGTGTTTGGAGTAGGTCTTTAAAAACAAGCAAAGTGCTCCTGTCATATAGAAGATCTTTGATCAGTGTGTTTGGAGTATTTCTTTAAAAACAGCAAAGTGCTCCTGTCATATAGAAGATCTTTGACTAGTGTGTTTGGAGTAGGTCTTTAAAAACAGCAAAGTGCTCCTGTCATGTAGAAGATCTTTGACTAGTGTGTTTGGAGTAGGTCTTTAAAAACAGCAAAGTGCTCCTGTCATATAGAAGATCTTTGACTAGTGTGTTTGGAGTAGGTCTTTAAAAACAGCAAAGTGCTCCTGTCATATAGAAGATCTTTGACTAGTGTGTTTGGAGTAGGTCTTTAAAAACAGCAAAGTGCTCCTGTCATGTAGAAGATCTTTGACTAGTGTGTTTGGAGTAGGTCTTTAAAAAGAGCAAAGTGCTCCTGTCGTATAGAAGATCTTTGACTAGTGTGTTTGGAGTAGGTCTTTAAAAACAGCAAAGTGCTCCTGTCATATAGAAGATCTTTGACTAGTGTGTTTGGAGTAGGTCTTTAAAAACAGCAAAGTGCTCCTGTCATATAGAAGATCTTTGACTAGTGTGTTTGGAGTAGGTCTTTAAAAACAGCAAAGCGCTCCTGTCATATAGAAGATATTTGACACGTGTTTTGTCCTCATAGAAAGAAAGACAAAAAGGAGAAAGTGATACATCCCTGCCTGTATGAGGACAGCATCAAGTTGCATGGCAGCCATCATCCTGTCAAGCCTGCTCTTTAGGGCCACAATCAGCCAGTTGATCCTCCCTAGCAGCAACAAGAGCAGGCAGGCAGATGGTCCCAGCAGAGAGGACTACAAGGTGTGAACGGACACCACACGGCTCACAACCTGTCCGTCCCTCTGGCTTCCATGTCTGCAGGGAGCGTGTAAAAAGATCTATTTGATTGCAAAAAGAAGCGGTGAGCAGTGATGTATTTATAGAGTCGCTGCATGCTTCACTTCACTCACATCCCTCCCTTCTTGTTTTCCTGCCTGATGAAAATGCAGCTGCTGAGGAGCCAGATGCAGGTTTTAAACACACATCATCACATGTGTGAGGCCCAAGTCACTTATCCCTAAAACCTCACACATCTGGAGAATAGAGGATCTTGGATCCTGCCATAGAGAATATTTGACTATCTTTTTGCGGAATAGCTCCTTTAAAAAACAGCACAAAACTTCTGTTATAAGGAATATTTTTGGCAATCCTTTTGCAGTGGATTGTTACAAAAGCAGTGGAGTTGTCACGTTGTGTAAATGGTAAATAAAAAGAGAATACAACAAATCCTTTTCAACTTATATTCAATTGAATAGACTGCAAAGACAAAAACAAAAGTGTGCTTTTCCAAGGATTGTCAATGATAAGATAAATCCCCCCAAAGGGCAGCTACCCTTTAGAGAATATGTAAAGGTGTTTTATCACAACCATATATGGTCATATTTCCTGGCTTGTTGATTATTTTCAGCAGTGCTGACACCGAGCTGGAGGACAGTACCTTAGGGAATCAATAAAAAATAAAAAATAAAAAATAAAACACATAAATAAATAAATAAAAAATAAATAAGAAAATGTTAAAAAAAATAAAAATTCCCAAAAAAATTAAAAAGTAAAAAAAATTAATTTGAAAAACTACAAAAAAATGTTTTTAAATATATATATATACATATATATATATATATATTTTTTTTTTTTTAAGTTAAAAAATTTTTTTTTATTAAATATTTAAAAAACATAATTAAAAAAGTAAAGAAAATAAATGTTAAAAAAGTAAATATATAAATATATATATATATATATATATATATATATATATATATATATTTATATATATATATATATATATATATATATATATATATTTTTTTTTTTTTTTTTTTTTTTTTTTTAAACATTTTACAAAAAAAAGGTTTATTAAAAAAAAAATGTTTAAATTTAAAATATTTTCAAATGTTAAAAAAATGTAAATAAAAAAATATATATCTCTGTGTTGGCCCTGCGATGAGGTGGCGACTTGTCCAGGGTGTACCCCGCCTTCCGCCCGAATGCAGCTGAGATAGGCTCCAGCACCCCTTGCAACCCCGAACGGGACAAGCGGTAGAAAATGGAAGGATAGATGGAATATATATATATATATATATATATGTGAAAAAATATACAAATGTAACAACATTTTAAAAAAGTTTTTAAAAAAAACTATATATATATATATATATATATATATATATATATATATATATATATATATATATATATATATATATATATATATATATATATATATATGATATATATATATTATTTTTGTAATTTCTTTTAAAGTTACAAAAAAATGTTTATAAAAAATGTAAAAAAAAATTTAAAAAGTAAAGAAAATAAATGTTAAAAAAGTTTATATATATATATATATATATATATATATATATATATATATATATATATATATATATATATATATATATATATATATATATATATATATATATATATATTATATATATATATATATATACACATTTAAAAAAAAGTTCCAAAAATGTTTTATAAAAAAAATGTTACAAAAATAGAAAATATTTTCAAATGTTGAAAAAATTTAAATACAACAAATATATATACAAATGTAACAAAATTTAAAAAAATGTATAAAAAAAAATTTAAAAAGGTAAAAAAAAAGTTATACAAATTTAGAAATGGACTACTAAACAGTATTTGAGAAGCATTGGTTAAGATGATGCGACATCAGTCGCTCAGTTTTTGAGTAAAGTCTGTGCTAGTTGGTGGAACATTCTTATATGTTTTAAAAATGAATAAAGGACACATGAGCCAAAATGTCTCGGAAATAAAACATCCCCAGGATGTCTTTGAGGGTTTGAAAACAACAACACCCGGTCCAATGTTGTTCTTATTTATTCCTTCTGACTGCACACAGCTTTTTTTGACTCCCCTCTAATTAGCTCCCATCCAACATGTTGCCCTCCCTTCTGCACATCCAACATGTTTCCCTCCCTTGCTGCACATCCAACATGTTTCCTCCCTTGCTGCACATCCAACATGTTTCCCTCCCTTGCTGCACATCCAACATGTTTCCCTCCCTTGCTGCACATCCAACATGTTTCCCTCCCTGCTGCACATCCAACATGTTTCCCTCCCTTGCTGCACATCCAACATGTGTCCTTCCCTTGCTGCACATCCAACATGTTTCCTTCCCTGCTGCACATCCAACATGTTTCCCTCCCTTGCTGCATATCCAACATGTGTCCCTCCCTGCTGCACATCCAACATGTGTCCCTCCTTGCTGCACATCCAACATGTTTCCCTCCCTTGCTGCACATCCAACATGTTTCCCCCTCTGCACCACTGTCTCCTGCTGCACATCCAACATGTGTCCCTCCCTTGCTGCACATCCAACATGTTTCCCTCCCTTGCTGCACATCCAACATGTTTCCCTCCCTGCTGCAATCCAACAGGTTCCCTCCTTGCTGCACATCCAACATGTTTCCCTCCCCTGCTGCACATCCAACATGTTTCCCTCCTTGCTGCACATCCAACATGTTCCCTCCCTTGCTGCACATCCAACATGTTTCCCTCCCTTGCTGCACATCCAACATGTTTCCCTCCCTTGCTGCACATCCAACATGTTCCCTCCCTTGCTGCACATCCAACATGTTTCCCTCCCTGCTGCACATCCAACATGTTTCCCTCCCTTGCTGCACATCAACATGTTTCCCTCCCTTGCTGCACATCCAACATATTTCTTCCTTGCTGCACATCCAACATGTTCCCCTCCCCTGCTGCACATCCAACATGTTTCCCTCCCCTGCTGCACATCCAACATGTTTCCCTCCCTTGCTGCACATCCAACATGTTTCCCTCCCTTGCTGCACATCCAACATGTTTCCCTCCCTTGCTGCACATCCAACATTTTCCCTCCCTTGCTGCACATCCAACATGTTTCTTTCCTTGCTGCACATCCAACATGTTTCCCTCCCTTGCTGCACATTCAACATGTTTCCCTCCCTTGCTGCACATCCAACATGTTCCCTCCCTGCTGCACATCCAACATGTTTCCCTCCCCTGCTGCACATCCAACATGTTTCCCTCCCTTGCTGCACATCCAACATGTTTCCCTCCCTTGCTGCACATCCAACATATTTCCTCCCTTGCTGCACATCCAACATGTTTCCCTCCCTTGCTGCACATCCAACATGTTTCCTTCCCTTGCTGCACATCCAACATGTTTCCCTCCCTGCTGCACATCCAACATGTTTCCCTCCCTT
Organism: Entelurus aequoreus; assembly: GCF_033978785.1. Lineage (NCBI taxonomy): Eukaryota > Metazoa > Chordata > Actinopteri > Syngnathiformes > Syngnathidae > Entelurus > Entelurus aequoreus. The sequence continues at coordinate 68,657,128 of NC_084739.1, forward strand.
GCTGCACATCCAACATGTTCCTCCCTCCCCTGCTGCACATCCAACATGTTTCCCTCCCTTGCTGCACATCCAACATGTTTCCCTCCCTTGCTGCACATCCAACATGTTTCCCTCCCTGCTGCACATCCAACATGTTCCCTCCCTCTGGCACATCCAACATGTTTCCCTCCCTGCTGCACATCCAACATGTTTCCCTCCCTTGCTGCACATCCAACATGTTTCCCTCCCCTTGCTGTCACATCCAACATGTTCCTCCCTTGCTGCACATCCAACATGTCCTTCCCTCCTTGCTGCACATCCAACATGTTTTCCCTCCCTTGCTGCACATCCAACATGTTTCCCTCCCTTGCTGCACATCCAACATGGTTTCCCCTCCCTTGCTGCACATCCAACATGTTTCCCTCCCTTGCTGCACATCCAACATGTTTCCTCCCTTGCTGCAACCATCCAACATGTTTTCCCTTCCCCTGCTGCACATCCAACATGTTCCTTCCTGCTGCACATCCAACATGTTTCCCTCCCTTGCTGCACAATCCAACATGTTTCCCTCCCTGCTGCACATCCAACATGTTCCCTCCCTTGCTGCACATCAACTGTTCCCTCCCTTGCTGCACAATCCAACATGTTTCTTTCCTTGCTGCACAACCAACATGTTCCCTCCCTTGCTGCACATCCAACATGTTTCCCTCCCTGCTGCACATCCAACATTTTCCCTCCCCTGCTGCACATCCAACATGTTTCCCTCCCCTTGCTGCACATCCAACATGTTTCCCTCCCTTGCTGCAATCCAAATTTCTTCTTGCACATCACATGTTTCCCTCCCTTGCTGCACATCCAACATGTGTCCTTCCCTTGCTGCACATCCAACATGTTTCCCCTCCCTGCTGCACATCCAACATGTTTCCCTCCCTTGCTGCACATCCAACATGTTTCCTCTCCCCTGATGAACATCCAACATGTTTCCCTCCCTGCTGCACATCCAACATGTTTCCCTCCTTGCTGCACATCCCAACATGTTTCCTCCCTTGCTGCACATCCAACATGTTTCCCCTCCCTGCTGCACATCCAACATGTTTCCCTCCCCTGCTGCACATCCAACATGTTTCCCTCCCTTGCTGCACATCCAACATGTTTCCCTCCCTCTGCTGCACATCCAACATGTTTCTCTTCCCCTTGCTGCACATCCAACATGTTTCCCTCCCTTGCTGCACATCCAACATGTTTCCTCCCTTGCTGCACATCCAACATGTTCCCTCCCTGCTGCACATCCAACATGTTTCCCTCTCCCCTTGCTGCACATCCAACATGTTTCCCTCCCTTGCTGCACATCCAACATGTTTCCCTCCCTTGCTGCACATCCAACATGTTTCCCTCCCTTGCTGCACATCCAACATGTTTCCCTCCCTTGCTGCACATCCAACATGTTTCCCTCCCTGCTGCACATCCAACATGTTTCCCTCCCTTGCTGCACATCCAACATGTGTCCTTCCCTTGCTGCACATCCAACATGTTTCCCTCCCTGCTGCACATCCAACAATGTTTCCCTCCCTTGCTGCACATCCAACATGTTCTCTCCCTGATGCACATCCAACATGTTTCCCTCCCTTGCTGCACATCCAACATGTTTCCCTCCCTTGCTGCACATCCAACATGTTTCCCTCCCTTGCTGCACATCCAACATGTTTCCCTCCCTTGCTGCACATCCAACATGTTTCCCTCCCTTGCTGCACATCCAACATGTTTCCCTCCCTGCTGCACATCCAACATGTTTCCCTCCCTTGCTGCACATCCAACATGTGTCCCTTCCCTTGCTGCACATCCAACATGTTTCCCTCCCTGCTGCACATCCAACATGTTTCCCTCCCTTGCTGCACATCCAACATGTTTCCTCTCCCTGCTGCACATCCAACATGTTTCCCTCCCTGCTGCACATCCAACATGTTTCCCTCCCTTGCTGCACACATCCAACATGTTTCCCTCCCTTGCTGCACATCCAACATGTTTCCCTCCTGCTGCACATCCAACATGTTTCCCTCCTTGCTGCACATCCAACATGTTTCCCTCCCTTGCTGCACATCCAACATGTTTCCCTCCCTGCTGCACATCCAACATGTTTCCCCTCCCTTGCTGCACATCCAACATGTTTCCCTCCCTTGCTGCACATCCAACATGTTTCCCTCCCTGCTGCACATCCAACATGTTTCCCTCCCTGCTGCACATCCAACATGTTCCCTCCCCTTGCTGCACATCCAACATGTTTCCCTCCCCTGCTGCACATCCAACATGTTTCCCTCCCTGCTGCACATCCAACATGTTCCCTCCCTTGCTGCACATCCAACATGTTCCTCCTCTGCTCAACCACATGTTTCCTCTGCACATCCAACATGTTTCCCTCCCTTGCTGCACATCCAACATGTTTCCCTCCCTTGCTGCACATCCACATGTTCCCTCCCTGCTGCACATCCAACATGTTTCCCTCCCTTGCTGCACATCCAACATGTTTCCCTCCC
>NC_084739.1:68659657-68669657 GCF_033978785.1 Entelurus aequoreus
TTTTAGGGCTATATAAATACACTTTGATTGATTGATTGATCGATACTTTCACATAAAGAACAATAATTTTAAGGTGTTGCGACTTTTATTTTATTTTGTAGTAGTAGCGACTGGTCAACTTCCTTTGTTGTCACTTTATCAAAGTGCGCATGCAAGTGTCATTGGGGCCACACTGAGGCTGCATTGGGGCCACATTAGGGTCACACTAGGGTCACATTGGGACCAAATTGGGACCACATTAGGGTCACATTTGGGCCACACTAGGACCACACCAGGGTCACATTGGGACAACATTGGGGCCACATTAGGACCACATTGGAACCACATTAGGACCACACTAGGACTGCACTAGGGCCACATTGGGACCACATTGGGGCCACATTAGGACCACACTAGGACTGCACTAGGGCCACATTAGGACCACATTGGGACCACATTGGGGCCACATTAGGACCACACTAGGACTGCACTAGGGCCACATTAGGACCACATTGGAACCACATTAGGACCACACTAGGGCCACATTAGGACCACATTGGAACCACATTAGGACCACACTAGGACTGCACTAGGGCCACATTGGGACCACATTGGGACCACATTGGGGCCACATTAGGACCACACTAGGACTGCACTAGGGCCACATTAGGACCACATTGGAACCACATTAGGACCACACTAGGGCCACATTGGGACCACATTGGAACCACATTAGGACCACACTAGGACCACACTAGGGCCACATTAGGACCACACTGGAACCACATTAGGACCACACTAGGGCCACATTGGGACCACATTGGGGCCACATTAGGACCACATTGGAACCACATTAGGACCACACTAGGACCACACTAGGGCCACACTAGGGCCACATTAGGACCACATTGGAACCACATTAGGACCACACTAGGACCACACTAGGGCCACATTAGGACCACATTAGGGCCACATTAGGACCACATTGGAACCACATTAGGACCACACTAGGACCACACTAGGGCCACATTAGGACCACATTAAGGCCACATTAGGACCACACTAGGACTGCACTAGGGCCACATTAGGACCACATTGGAACCACATTAGGACCACACTCGGGCCACATTGGGACCATATTGGGGCCACACTGAGGCTGTTTTGGGGCCACATTAGGGTCACACTAGGGCCACATTAGGGCCACATTAGGACCACATTAGGACCACATTGGGGCCACATTAGGACCACATTGGAACCACATTAGGATCACACTAGGACCACACTAGGGCCACATTAGGACCACATTGGAACCACATTAGGACCACACTAGGACCACACTAGGGCCACACTAGGGCCACATTGGGACCACATTGGGGCCACATTAGGACCACATTGGAACCACACTAGGACCACACTAGGGCCACACTAGGGCCACATTAGGACCACATTGGAACCACATTAGGACCACACTAGGACCACACTAGGGCCACATTAGGACCACATTAGGGCCACATTAGGACCACATTGGAACCACATTAGGACCACACTTGGGCCACCCTAGGACCACACTAGGACCACATTGGAACCACATTAGGACCACACTAGGACCACACTAGGGCCACATTAGGACCACATTAGGACCACATTAGGGCCACATTAGGACCACATTAGAACCACATTAGGACCACACTAGGACCACACTAGGGCCACATTAGGACCACATTAGGGCCACATTAGGACCACACTAGGACTGCACTAGGGCCACATTAGGACCACATTGGAACCACATTAGGACCACACTAGGGCCACATTGGGACCATATTGGGGCCACACTGAGGCTGTATTGGGGCCACATTAGGGTCACACTAGGGCCACATTAGGGCCACATTAGGACCACATTAGGACCACATTGGGGCCACATTAGGACCACATTGGAACCACATTAGGACCATACTAGGACCACACTAGGGCCACATTAGGACCACATTGGAACCACATTAGGACCACATTAGGACCACACTAGGGCCACACTAGGGCCACATTGGGACCACATTGGGGCCACATTAGGACCACATTGGAACCACATTAGGACCACACTAGGACCACACTAGGGCCACACTAGGGCCACATTAGGACCACATTGGAACCACATTAGGACCACACTAGGACTGCACTAGGGCCACATTAGGACCACATTGGAACCACATTAGGACCACACTAGGGCCACATTGGGACCATATTGGGGCCACACTGAGGCTGTATTGGGGCCACATTAGGGTCACACTAGGGCCACATTGGGGCCACATTATGAACCACATTAGGACCACATTGGAACCACATTAGGACCACACTAGGGCCACATTAGGACCACATTGGAACCACATTAGGACCACACTAGGACCACACTAGGGCCACATTAGGACCACATTAGGGCCACATTAGGACCACATTGGAACCACATTAGGACCACACTTGGGCCACCCTAGGACCACACTAGGACCACATTGGAACCACATTAGGACCACACTAGGACCACACTAGGGCCACATTAGGACCACATTAGGACCACATTAGGGCCACATTAGGACCACATTAGAACCACATTAGGACCACACTAGGACCACACTAGGGCCACATTAGGACCACATTAGGGCCACATTAGGACCACACTAGGACTGCACTAGGGCCACATTAGGACCACATTGGAACCACATTAGGACCACACTAGGGCCACATTGGGACCATATTGGGGCCACACTGAGGCTGTATTGGGGCCACATTAGGGTCACACTAGGGCCACATTAGGGCCACATTAGGACCACATTAGGACCACATTGGGGCCACATTAGGACCACATTGGAACCACATTAGGACCATACTAGGACCACACTAGGGCCACATTAGGACCACATTGGAACCACATTAGGACCACATTAGGACCACACTAGGGCCACACTAGGGCCACATTGGGACCACATTGGGGCCACATTAGGACCACATTGGAACCACATTAGGACCACACTAGGACCACACTAGGGCCACACTAGGGCCACATTAGGACCACATTGGAACCACATTAGGACCACACTAGGACTGCACTAGGGCCACATTAGGACCACATTGGAACCACATTAGGACCACACTAGGGCCACATTGGGACCATATTGGGGCCACACTGAGGCTGTATTGGGGCCACATTAGGGTCACACTAGGGCCACATTGGGGCCACATTATGAACCACATTAGGACCACATTGGAACCACATTAGGACCACACTAGGGCCACATTAGGACCACATTGGAACCACATTAGGACCACACTAGGACCACACTAGGGCCACATTAGGACCACATTAGGGCCACATTAGGACCACATTGGAACCACATTAGGACCACACTAGGGCCACACAAGGGCCACATTAGGACCACATTGGGACCACATTAGGACCACATTGGAGCCAAATTAGGACCACACTAGAGCCACATTAGGACCACATTGGAACCACATTAGGACCACACTAGGACCACACTAGGGCCACATTAGGACCATACTAGGGCCACATTGGGGCCACATTATGAACCACATTAGGACCACACTAGGACCACACTAGGGCCACACTAGGGCCACATTAGGACCACATTGGAACCACATTAGGACCACACTAGGACCACACTAGGGCCACATTAGGACCACATTAGGGCCACATTAGGACCACATTGGAACCACATTAGGACCACACTAGGACCACACTAGGGCCATATTAGGACCACACTAGGGCCACATTGGGACCACATTGGGGCCACATTAGGACCACATTGGAACCACATTAGGACCACACTAGGACCACACTAGGGCCACATTAGGACCACATTGGAACCACATTAGGACCACACTAGGACCACACTAGGGCCACATTAGGACCACATTGGAACCACATTAGGACCACACTAGGGCCACATTGGGACCACATTGGGGCCACATTAGGACCACATTGGAACCACATTAGGACCACACTAGGACCACACTAGGGCCACACTAGGGCCACATTAGGACCACATTGGAACCACATTAGGACCACACTAGGACCACACTAGGGCCACACTAGGGCCACATTAGGACCACATTGGAACCACATTAGGACCACACTAGGACCACACTAGGGCCACATTAGGACCACATTAGGGCCACACTAGGACCAAGTTGGAACCACATTAGGACCACACTAGGGCCACACTAGGGCCACACTAGGGCCACATTAGGGCCACATTAGGACCACATTAGGACCACACTAGGGCCACACTAGGACCACATTGGAACCACATTAGGACCACACTAGGACCACACTAGGACCACATTAGGGCCACATTAGGACCACATTAGGACCACACTAGGACCACACTAGGACCACATTAGGGCCACATTAGGACCACATTAGGACCACACTAGGGTCACACTAGGGCCACACTAGGGCCACATTAGGGCCACATTAGGACCACATTAGGACCACACTAGGGCCACACTAGGACCACATTGGAACCACATTAGGACCACACTAGGACCACACTACGGCCACATTAGGACCACATTAGGGCCACATTAGGACCACATTAGGACCACACTAGGACCACACTAGGACCACATTAGGGCCACATTAGGACCACATCAGGACCACACTAGGGCCACACTAGGGCCACACTAGGGCCACATTAGGGCCACATTAGGACCACATTAGGACCACACTAGGGCCACACTAGGACCACATTGGAACCACATTAGGACCACACTAGGACCACACTAGGGCCACATTAGGACCACATTAGGACCACATTGATTTTTTGTTTGCTGCATTGTCACACAGAGCGTCCCCCATTGTGTTGCCGCGTCTCAGCAGGAAGACAAAGACATGTGATGAAGGACAAGAGGGTTCACACATTCACGTCGCACCTGTGTTAGGAACCAGATAAAAGAGGACTCAGAAGGGCGATTGGAAGTGTTTGATGTGTTGATTGATTAAGACGTGTTTGTAGTCAATGTAGAGCAGATGTGTTTGTAGTCAATGTAGAGCAGATGTGTTTGTAGTCAATGTAGAGCAGGCGGAGGCTTTGTTTATTTAAAAAAAATTGATAATCACACACTGACAAACTGGTGTGTTTCCATTCTCTTTATTACCTGCTTGTTGTCTTCAAGCCGCCGAGCAGCAGGGTGGAGTCAGGAGGGCGAGAGCGTGGACGTGCTCCGCCATCGTTTGGGAGCCAATGAAGACATCTTCATTAGCATGCCTTCATTAGCATGCCTTCGTTAGCATGCCTTCGTTAGCGAGCTCTTCTCGGTCAGACAAAGAAGACAAGAACGAAGACAGAAAAGGTTCCAAGCCCTGACCTGGTGTTTGGAGCGTGAAGTGCTTTGTAATCTATGCACACACACACACACACACACACACACACACACACACACACACACACACACACACACACACACACACACACACACACACACACACACACACACACACACACACACACACACACACACACACACACACATGTCTTGCCTACTTTGTGTGGACCCACGTTTGGTTAGTAGGTTGTGAGGGCCCCCCTTTCCACTATAGCTAGAATGATGAAGAAATATATATCTAGCCCTAGATGGGAGTAAAGAGTTGCAACTAGGGATGTCCGATAATGGCTTTTTGCCCATATCCGATATTCCGATATTGTCCAACTCTTTAATTACCGATACCGATATCAACCGATATATGCAGTCGTGGAATTAACACATTATTATGCCTAATTTGGACAACCAGGTATGGTGAAGATAAGGTACTTTTTTTTAAAATTAATAAAATAAGATAAATAAATTAAAACATTTTCTTGAATAATAAAGAAAGTAAAACAATATAAAAACAGTTACATAGAAACTAGTAATGAATGAAAATGAGTAAAATTAACTGTTAAAGGTTAGTACTATTAGTGGAGCAGCAGCACGCACAATCATGTGTGCTTACGGACTGTATCCCTTGCAGACTGTATTGATATATATTGATATATAATGTAGGAACCAGAATATTAATAATAGAAAGAAACAACCCTTTTGTGTGAATGAGTGTAAATGGGGGAAGGAGTTTTTTTGGGGTTGGTGCACGAGTAAGTGTATCTTGTGTTTTTTTTTATGTTGATTTAATAAAAAAAAAAAAAAAAACAAAAAAAAAAAACAACAAAAAAAAAAACGATACCGATAATAAAAAAAACGATACCAATAATTTCCGATATTACATTTTAAAACATTTATCGGACATCCCTAGTTGCAACCTCACTTCAGAATGCAAAACACACAAAGTAAAAAAAAAATTTTTACTTCTGTAGTTGTGAGGACCAGGCAAATGTCCTCACAAGTCAAAAGATCCTCACAGAAAGGGTGGCTTGTCAAGTGTATGTCCACACAAGGACGGTGAGACAAGTGCACACACACACACACACACACACACACACACACACACACACACACACACACACACACACACACACACACACACACACACACACACACACACACACACACATGTCTTGCCTACTTTGTGTGGACCCACGTTTGGTTAGTAGGTTGTGAGGGCCCCCCTTTCCACTATAGCTAGAATGATGAAGAAATATATATCTAGCCCTAGATGGGAGTAAAGAGTTGCAACTAGGGATGTCCGATAATGGCTTTTTGCCCATATCCGATATTCCGATATTGTCCAACTCTTTAATTACCGATACCGATATCAACCGATATATGCAGTCGTGGAATTAACACATTATTATGCCTAATTTGGACAACCAGGTATGGTGAAGATAAGGTACTTTTTTTTAAAATTAATAAAATAAGATAAATAAATTAAAACATTTTCTTGAATAATAAAGAAAGTAAAACAATATAAAAACAGTTACATAGAAACTAGTAATGAATGAAAATGAGTAAAATTAACTGTTAAAGGTTAGTACTATTAGTGGAGCAGCAGCACGCACAATCATGTGTGCTTACGGACTGTATCCCTTGCAGACTGTATTGATATATATTGATATATAATGTAGGAACCAGAATATTAATAATAGAAAGAAACAACCCTTTTGTGTGAATGAGTGTAAATGGGGGAAGGAGTTTTTTTGGGGTTGGTGCACGAGTAAGTGTATCTTGTGTTTTTTTTTATGTTGATTTAATAAAAATAAAAAAAAAAACAAAAAAAAAAAACAACAAAAAAAAAAACGATACCGATAATAAAAAAAACGATACCAATAATTTCCGATATTACATTTTAAAACATTTATCGGACATCCCTAGTTGCAACCTCACTTCAGAATGCAAAACACACAAAGTAAAAAAAAAATTTTTACTTCTGTAGTTGTGAGGACCAGGCAAATGTCCTCACAAGTCAAAAGATCCTCACAGAAAGGGTGGCTTGTCAAGTGTATGTCCACACAAGGACGGTGAGACAAGTGCACACACACACACACACACACACACACACACACACACACACACACACACACACACACACACACACACACACACACACACACACACACACACACACACACACACACACACACACACACACACACACACACACACACACACACACACACACACACACACACACACACACACACACAGAGGATTGACTGAGGTGTCTGATGTCAGATTTCTATGTTGTCCATCACCGACAGCGGCGTGTTTTTATTCCACGTTGCCGCTGGTCTGGTGAATTATGCAACACTCCAGGTAGCTCCAGCCTTGGGCGTCTCTCCCCTCCCCCGCTATGTGGTTTTTTTTTTTTTTTCTTGGTAAATTTGCATTTCAGCCTCTGATTTGCTGGCTTCAAGGGGATTGCGAGTCATGCTGAAAGGTGGAACACGAGCGGTGCTTTGTTCCATGTTTCTGGTTTGAATGCAGCTTCTTTTTTTTTTTGACCTGGCAATCATCGCACAAAAGGACATTTTTAACTTGCGTTTCGACAAAAGTCACAAGCAGTCAAGTTGTCACGTAAATAAAAAGAGAATACAACAAATCCTTTTCCACTTATATTCAATTGAATAGACTGCAAAGACGAGATATTTCATGTTCACACTGAGAAACGTTGGTGTTTTTTGCAAATATTAGCTCATTTGGGATTTGATGCAAAAAAGCTGGCACAAGTGGCAAAAAAGAGTGAGAAAGTTGAGGAATGCTCGTCAAAGACTTGCTTGGAACATCCCCCAGGTGAACAGGCTAATTGGGAACAGGTGGGTGCCATGATTGGGTATAAAAGCAGCTTCCAGTCCTTCACAAACAAGGACGGGGGCGAGGGTCACCACTTTGTCAACAAATGCCTGAGCAAATTGTTGAAGAACAACATTTCTCAACAAGGAATTTAGGGATTTCACCATCTACGCTCCGTGATATCATCAAAAGGTTCAGAGAATGTGGAGAAATCACTGCAGGTAGGCCATGATATTACACACCTTGGATCCCTCAGGCGCTACTGCATCAAAAAGCCACATCGGTGTGTAAAGGATATCACCACATGGGCTCAGGAACACTTCAGACAACCACTGTCAGTAACTACAGTTGGTTGCTACTAGAGGTGTCCGATAATATCGGTCTGCCGATATTATCGGCCGATAAATGCGTTAAAATGTAATATCGGAAATTATCGGTATCGGTTTTTTTATTATCAGTATCGGTTTTTTTTAAATATTTTTTTTTTTTATTAAATCCACATAAAAAACACAAGATACACTTACAATTAGTGCACCAACCCAAAAAACCTCCCTCCCCCATTTACACTCATTCACACAAAAGGGTTGCTTCTTTCTGTTATTAATATTCTGCTTCCTACATTATATATCAATATATATCAATACAATCTGCAAGGGATACAGTCCGTAAGCACACATGATTGTGCGTGCTGCTGCTCCACTAATAGTACTAACCTTTAACAGTTAATTTTGCAAATTTTAATTAATTACTAGTTTCTATGTAACTGTTTTTATATTGTTTTACTTTCTTTTTTATTCAAGAAAATGTTTTTAATCTATTTATCTTATTTTATTTTATTCATTTTAAAAAAAGTACCTTATCTTCACCATACCTGGTTGTCCAAATTAGGCATAATAATGTGTTAATTCCACGACTGCATATATCGGTTGATATCGGTATCGGTTGATATCGGTATCGGTAATTAAAGAGTTGGACAATATCGGAATATCGGATATCGGCAAAAAGCCATTATCGGACATCCCTAGTTGCTACATCTGCAAAACTCTACTATGCAAAGCCACAGCCATTTATCAACAACACCCAGAAACGTCGCCAAGTTCGCAGGGCCCGAGCTCATCTAAGATGGACTGATGCAAAGTGGAAAAGTGTTCTGTGGTCTGACGAGTCCACATTTCAAATTGTTTTTGGAAACTGTGGACCAAAGAGGAAAAGAAGCATGGGGACTGTTCTAGGGTGAAAGTGTCAAAGGCAGCATGTGTGATGGTATGGGGGTGTATTAGTGGCCAAGACATGTTCTAGGGTGAAAGTGTAAAAGGCAGCATGTGTGATGGTATGGGGGTGTATTAGTGGCCAAGACATGGGTAACTTACACATCTGTGAAGGCACCATTAATGCTGAAAGGTACATACAGCTTTTGGAGCAACATATGTTGTTATCATGGACGCCCCTGCTTATTTCAGCAAGACGATGCCAAGCCAGGTGTTACAACAGCGTGGCTTCATAGTAAAAGAGTGCGGGTACTAGACTGGCCTGCCTGTAGTCCAGACATTGAAGGCTAAAATATGAGAAGGGAGACTGTTGAACAACTTAAGCTGTACATCAAGCAAGAATGGGAAAGAATTCCACTTCAAAAATGCTGAGTGTTGTTAAAAGGAAAGGCCATGTAACACACTGGTGAAAATGCCTTTTTTGACATGTGTTGCTGCCATTACATTCTAACTTCATGATTATTTGTTTGTCAGTGTGTACATGAAATATCTTGTCTTTGCAGTCTATTCAATTGAAT
>NC_084739.1:68677157-68769657 GCF_033978785.1 Entelurus aequoreus
GTTGGGGGCGTGCAGGCGGGTGCTGACAGTCGTAGCAAGTTGAGTGGAGGTGGTAAAAGGTTGGAGTGATGGAATGTGTAATAGCGCCATGTTGGCCCTTTGACTTCCTATCTGTTGTACCCACGCACTGAAGATGTTCACCATAAATAATAAACTACTCACAGAAGTAAATATTCCCTTTTAAGGCCGTGTGTGTCCGCTCAATACATGAACAAAAATACCTCAGCATGACGTCATCGTTATTATTTGTCATTGGTGTATATTGTGCTTTCTTCTGTTTTTTGACATTTGGATGGTTTTTTTGGAAGATTAATTAGCTCTGTATTTGTAAAAAAATGAACTTGAGCCAACACAACAAATCTTAATGTTATTTATTTATTCCATTCATAGAGATTTACTTGACAAGATCGGTTATATTTATTTACAGCCTTAAAAAACATTGCGCAATTATGCAATACATAAAAAAGAAACATTGTATTCTATTTGTGTAAAAAGGAGGTTCATACATCTGACATTTTGTCAAGTCACCCCACATCCCTTTTTTTTTTAGCCGTCTATTTTGTCTGTGGACCAGCCAGGACACACCTTTGCCAAAGTTGCAGTGATATGAAGCCTGCAGGGTGAAAAGGAAGACGTCTCGACTGCGACTTCAAGAAAACGGACGGAAAAAGGAATATTGGAGAAGACTCGCCGCTTCGTCAACTTCATGACCCATTTTTGTGCCTCTTTCAAGGTCCAGATAGCGAGACGTGCGGCGGAACGTGTCAGATTAGATCTGAAACAAATCTCAAAGTTGCCGGCCATTAAAGGAACCCCCGGGGATTTGTTTCTGAGCGCATCAGAGCTCGGACAGACGCTCGGTCGTCAGATCAGACTTAGAAAAAGGTCAAAATTGTTCCATCAAGGTTTGTTGTTCCAGATCTGACGCCTCGACCCTGAAAGGCCGGATAAAGATCAAGATCAATAGTCATCATGTGGAGGCGGTCTGAGGCAGTCCACACGCTTACAAGAGAGTCGGACATCTTTTCCACAAATGAGGAGAAACAGCATCTTTGCTGCATGATGAAGTGAGCACACCTCAGGTCTTCTTCTCAGTTCCTGCCAAACATTAGCTTTCCACCTACGTCAGCCAGTCCTCATTTGCTCATCAACACCCGTGCTCACCTGCGTTCCAGCGATCGGCAGAAGGACGAAGGACTTCACCTGATGCGTTTGGCGGCCCGAAGACGTAGGAAGTCAAGGTGAGGTCGGCGGCTAGCGCGGCTAGCACGGCTAGCGCGGCTAGCGCTCCAACAAAGTCCTCCTGGTTGTGTTGCTGTAGTCCGCTGCTAATACACCGATCCCACCTACAACTGTCTTCTTTGCAGCCTTCATTGTTCATTAAACAAATTGCAAAAGATGTCGGGAATACTGTGGAATTATGAAATGAAAACAGAGCTTTTTGTATAGGATTCTACGGGGTACCATAACTTCCGTTACACTGACTTCGTCACGCGCATACGTCATCATACCGCGACGTTTCAGCCGGATATTTCCTGGGAAATTTTAAATGTCACTTTATAAGTTAACCCGGCCGTATTGGCATGTGTTGCAATGTTAAGATTTCATCATTGATATATAAACTATCAGACTGCGTGGTCGGTAGTAGTGGCTTTCAGTAGGCCTTTAACACCCGACACTCACTTCCTGTTGACAGCAATGGTCGCTGTTCCCGGGCTTGTGGATTGGACCTTTTTTTTTGTGCCAGATTTGTATGTCAAAGAGGATTAAGATGGTAATGATCTCATGCAGTATTGATTAATCATCCATCCATTTTCTACACTGCTTACCCTCACGAGGGTCACGGAGAACTGGAGCCTATCCCAGCTGACTTTGGGCAGGCGCTGTTCATTTGAAATGAAAAAATATGGAATCTGGATTTGCAAATTTATCGGAATCCCGGTTGCCCGGCGCCACAGTCCGGGACAAGCATGGACTGTGGCGCATGGTACCTGCTGCTGAGAAGGTGATTGGCTGCAAGCTCCCATCCCTCCAGGACCTGTTCTCCTCCAGGACCTGTTCTCCTCCAGGACCTGTTCTCCTCCAGGACCGGTTCTCCTCCAGGACTAGTTCTCCTCCAGGACTAGTTCTCTTCCAGGACCTGTTCTCCTCCAAAACTTGTTCTCCTCCAGGACCTGTTCTCCTCCAAAACGTGTTCTCCTCCAGGACTACGTCTCCTGCAGGACCTGTTCTCCTTCAAAACTTGTTCTCCTCCAGGACATGTTCTCCTCCAGGACCTATTGTCCTCCAGGATCTGTTCTCCTCCAAAACTTGTTCTCCTTCAGGACTAGTTCTCCTCCAGGACCTGTTCTCCTCCAAAACTTGTTCTTCTCCAGGACAAGTTCTCCTCCAGGACCTGTTCTCCTCCAAAACTTGTTCTCCTCCAGGACCAGTACTCCTCAAGGACCTGTTCTCCTCCAAAACGTGTTCTCTCCAGGACCTGTTCTCCTCCAGGACATGTTCTCCTCCAGGACCTGTTCTCCTCCAGGACCTGTTCTCCTCCAAAACTTGTTCTCCTCCAGGACTAGTTCTCCTCCAGGACCTGTTCTCCTTCAAAACTTGTTCTCCTCCAGGACCTGTTCTCCTCCAGGACCAGGAGGCGTGTGGGTTGTATCACAGCTGACTCTTCTCACCCTGGACACAAACTATTCTCCCCTCTCCCCTCAGGCAGGAGACTACGGTCCATCCAGACCCACACCTCCCGCCACCTGAACAGTTTTTTCCCCTTGGCTATCAGACACATGAACAAGAACAAGATCTGATAGCTCAGTTACAGCTCATGTTATTACCTATTCTGTGTTATATGGCTTTTATGTTGCACCATTGCACCAAGTACAATCCCTAGTTTGTGAACCTGTTCTCCAAAAATGGCAATTAAAAACTCTTCTGATTCTGATTCTGATCCTGATCCATCAGGCGGTACTGTGTCAAAAAGCCACATCAGTGTGTAAAGGATATCACCACATGGGCTCAGGAACACTTCAGAAAACCACTCTTAGTAACTACAGTTGGTCGCTACATCTGTAAGTGCAAGTTAAAACTGTACAATGGAAAGCCACAGCCATTTATCAACAACACCCAGAAACGCTTGTTCGTCAGTGTCCACATTTCACATTTTTTGGGGGAAACTGTGGACGTCGTGTCCTCCAGACCAAAGAGGAAAAGAAGCATGGGGACTATTCTAGGGTGTAAGTGTAAAATACAGCATGTGTGATGGTATGGGGGTGTATTAGTGGCCAAGACATGGGTAACTTACACATCTGTGAAGGCACCATTAATGCTGAAAGGTACATGCAGCTTTTGGAGCAACATATGTTGCCATCCAAGCAACGTTATCATGGACGCCCCTGCTTATTTCAGCAAGACAATGCCAAGCCACATAATGTGTGTTGCCATCCAAGCAAGGTCTTTCCAGTTTGCTTGACATTTTGTAAAAAAAAAACCCAAAAAACTAAACAAGACCTGTCAATGACTTAATGACCTTTTGCGTTGCATAAGAGCCCCTCCCCTTGCATAAGAGCCCCTCCCCCGCCCGCCGTCTCGCTGCAGTGCCTTTCACTGGAAGCCACACATCACGGCCGACAGGAAGTCAATAGGACATTAGTTTTTATTTCATCTGGCGGCCGTGCATCTGAGTAATAATGTACAAGTTTTGAGGGCGACTGTGGTGGTCTTTCCATTCCCAGCACGTCATCCCCCTGATGGTCACCTGATGGTCACCTGATGGTCACCTGATGGTCACCTGATGGTCACCTGCGCAGCTCGCCTTCATTCTTCCTCCCAGGCAGGAGGAGATTCATCTTTTTGGAGCGTGTACATCCGGCCTGAATAGGAATGAGCCGGAGTGTTTGTTGCCGTAATTAAGTCCAATGTTCTTTCTTCAGGCGGCGGCGGCGTGCTCCCTGCAGAGGTTAGAGAGGAGACTCGGCCGTCACGGATCCAATCAACTTCATCCTCACGGCCCCAAAGTCACTGCGGGCCCGCGCCGACATTTTGTCCCGCCTAAATGAAGTCGATATTTTGCATAATTATCACCAGCGCTAAAAGTAGGGAGGGGGTACTTTTTTTTTGTCCAGTACCATGGTCCCTCCAAGTATGTTGCAATTTTCAATGACAATCATTGACAACAAAACACTCCAAGTGAGTAAAGTAAGGCTAGCTTGATGCTAACATACATTGGCTGTGCTATTGACATGCCACTGATTAGCATTAGCCATTTTATACGTGATTTCAATACAAAAACAATATTAAAAAAACAAATAAAGTGCTAAAAATTAGTACCGTTAGAGCAGTGGTCCCCAACCACCGAGCCGCGGACTGATTGGTACCGGGGGCCGCACATGAAATTTACAATTAAAAAAAAAAAATTAAATCAACATAAAAAACACAATATATATATTATATATCAATATAGATCAATACAGTCTGCAGGGATACAGTCCGTAAGCACACATGATTGTATTTCTTTAAGAAAAACAAACAAACAAACAAAAAACAAAAACACCACAAAATACAGTAGTGTAGTAGACCTAAGTATTCATTAAGTACCACCATAATGACAACCATTAAATACAGTAGTGTAGTAGACCTAAGTATTCATTAAGTACCCACCATAATGACAACATTAAATACAGTAGTGTAGTAGACCTAATTATTCATTAAGTACCACCATAATGACAACATTAAATACAGTAGTGTAGTAGACCTAAGTATTCATTAAGTACCACCATAATAACAACATTAAATACAGTAGTGTAGTAGACCTAAGTATTCATTAAGTACCACCATAATGACAACATTAAATACAGTAGTGTAGTAGACCTAAGTATTCATTAAGTACCACCATAATGACAACATTAAATACAGTAGTGTAGTAGACCTAAGTATTCATTAAAAACAAGGCAGAAGTTTTATTTAACCAGTATATTTAATATATTGGACCAGTGTAACATGACACACAGTTTGAACAGTAACACTGTGTTCGACATTATACTGAAATAATGAATCAAATATTTGGCGTACCACAAGTGGCACACGTAGCACAGTTGGAGAATCCCCTATGGAGACATGCCGTCATAACAATGCTAGCTATAAGACGTGCTTGTACATTCATAACTTCATGTCAGAGAGACAAGAGGGTTCATACTTCATGTCCAGAGAGGACAAGAGGGTTCATAACTTCATGTCCAGAGAGACAAGAGGGTTCATAACTTCATGTCCAGAGAGACAGAGGTTTCATAAAGTGTGTATCAATAATTGAGTACATACGTGCTCGTTAGTGTCGGGCTAACAGAAGTGTGGCTTTTTAATACCAAGTCGGAGGAAAAGCACTCAGTCTTTTGGGAGAAAAACAATCCATGGTTCTGACTGACAACACCCGCCTGCTATTTGACAAACTCAAATATCCTGGTGTGCACTCCCACTTAAGTTGGTCATGTAGAGCGCACGAGTGCTGCCGTGTGATCATTTCCTGGCCTGATAGAAGAGTGTTACTAGTAAGTCAGCGAGTGTTGATTATTCACCTGAAGATCAGTTTCTGTGGTTGCCACGACGACCCCAGCTCACTTCAGAGGAGCACTCGTGTTCAGTTCTGGTTTATGCTAACGTTGCAGGTAAAGGTTTGATAATAGAGTGTGTGTACAGAAATATACATCATGTCACACACACCAACCTTGCACCCTGGCCTGGCATCAAACCCACGGCCACTCATGCCTTCTGAGCAGTGGAGCAGCGCTAGCCAGCCCAAAATCACAATAAATACAAAACAATCAATATATAAAACACAGTTAAAATGCATACAAATAGGGCAAAAAAACCCTAAAAGGTAAAATAAAAAAATAAATAAAAAAAAATCACAATAATACAAAACAATCAATACACAAACCACAGTTAAAAAGCATAAAAATAGGACAAAAAAAACAAAAAAAAGGTTAAATAATAAAAACAATAAAAATCACAATGAATACAAAACAATTAATATATAAAACACAGTTAAAATGCATACAAATAGGGCAAAAAAACCTAAAAGGTAAAATAAAAAAAATAAAATAAAAATCACAATAAATACAAAACAATCAATATACAAACCACAGTTAAAAAGCATAAAAATAGGACAAAAAAACAAAAAAGGTTAAATAATAAAAACAATAAAAATCACAATAAATACAAAACAATTAATATATAAAACACAGTTAGTTAAAATGCATACAAATAGGGCAAAAAAACCTAAAAGGTAAAATAAAAAAATAAAAATAAAAATCACAATAAATACAAAACAATCAACATACAAACCACAGTTAAAAAGCATAAAAATAGGACAAAAAAAACAAAAAAGGTTAAATAATAAAAACAATAAAAATCACAATAAATACAAAACAATTAATATTAAAACACAGTTAAAATGCATACAAATAGGGCAAAAAAACCTAAAAGGTAAAATAAAAAAATAAAATAAAAATCACAATAAATACAAAACAATCAATATACAAACCACAGTTTAAAAAGCATAAAAATAGGACAAAAAAACAAAAAGGTTGAATAATAAAAACAATAAAAATCACAATAAATACAAAACAATTTATATATAAAACACAGTTAAAATGCATACAAATAGGGGAAAAAATAACAAAAGGTAAAATAATAAAAACAATAAAAATCACAATAAATACAAAACAATTAATGTATAAAACACAGTTAAAATGCATAAAAAAATAGGGAAAAAACTAACAAAAGGTAAAACAATAAAAATCACAATAAATACAAAACAATTAATATATAAAACACAGTTTAAATGCATAAAAATAGGGAAAAAAACAGTGCAGCTCCCGCCATCAGTGTGTAAGTGTGTGTGTGAATGGGTGAATGTGGGAAATAGTGTCAAAGCGCTTTGAGTACCTTGAAGGTAGAAAAAGTGCTATACATGTATAACCCATTACCATTTAATGTTAAAAAAATAACATCTGTCGTCATGTCTTCCATAATGTTTGTGAACGATAGGACAAATTCCCAAAAAGCGCATGCAGTTCCCCTTTCAGATAAAGAATGTGACTACTTGAGTGGTGTTTGTGCAGCCAACCTACCTTAATAACCCGAGCATGTCTTCTGTTATTTGGCGGGTGGAGGATGAATTTTGTTGCGCTCAAAAGCCCTCGGGCAAGCCTTTTAAGAGGCTTAACCCCCCCCCCCCCCCCCACTCTTCACACACCACACACACACACACACACACACACACACACACACACACACACACACACACACACACACACACACACACACACACACACAACACACACACACACACACACACACACGTATTTCCTTCTTCTTCCATGACGGAGCTTTCTTCAAAGTCTATCAGGTGGTGTTGCGCCTCATGAAAAGAGGATGAAGGACATCTTCTTCACTTCATTTGCTTTGACTGCTGGACTTGAAGACGTGCAGGAGCCTACACAGGATGCTTCTTACCAAAGATGACTAACACGGATGCTTCTACCAAGATGACTAACACAGGATGCTTCTTACCAAAGACGACTAACACAGGATGCTTCTTACCAAAGACGACTAACGACAGGATGCTTCTTACCAAAGACGACTAACACAGGATGCTTCTTACCAAAGACGACTAACACAGGATGCTTCTTACCAAAGACGACTAACACAGGATGCTTCTTACCAAAGACGACTAACACAGGATGCTTCTTACCAAAGATGACTAACACAGGATGCTTCTTACCACAGATGACTAAAACAGGATGCTTCTTACCAAAGATGACTAACACAGGATGCTTCTAACCCAAAGATGACTAACACAGGAGGCTTCTTACCAAAGACGACTAACACAGGATGCTTCTTACCAAAGACGACTAACACAGGATGCTTCTTACCAAAGACGACTAACACAAGATGCTTCTTACCAAAGACGACTAACACAGGATGCTTCTTACCAAAGACGACTAACACAGGATGCTTCTTACCAAAGAAGACTAACACAGGATGCTTCGTACCAAAGACGACTAACACAGGATGCTTCTTACCAAAGAAGACTAACACAGGATGCTTCTTACCAAAGACGACTAACACAGGATGCTTCTTACCAAGACGACTAACACAGGATGCTTCTTACCACAGATGACTAACACAGGATGCTTCTTACCAAGACGACTAACACAGGATGCTTCTTACCAAAGACGACTAACACTAAGGATGCTTCTTACCAAAGAAGACTAACACAGGATGCTTCTTACCAAAGAAGACTAACACAGGATGCTTCTTACCAAAGACGAATAACACAGGATGCTTCCTACCAAAGACGACTAACACAGGATGCTTCTTACCAAAGATGACTAACACAGGATGCTTCTTACCACAGATGGACTAACACAGGATGCTTCTTACCAAAGACGACTAACGCAGGATGCTTCTTACCAAAGATGACTAACGCAGGATGCTTCTTACCAAAGATGACTAACGCAGGATGCTTCTTACCAAAGATGACTAACGCAGGATGCTTCTTACCAAAGATGACTAACGCAGGATGCTTCTTACCAAAGATGACTAACGCAGGATGCTTCTTACCAAAGATGACTAATGCAGGATGCTTCTTACCAAAGATAACTAACGCAGGATGCTTCTTACCAAAGATGACTAACACAGGATGCTTCTTTACCAAAGACGACTAACACAGGATGCTTCTTACCAAAGACGACTAACACAGGATGCTTCTTACCAAAGATGACTAACACAGGATGCTTCTTACCAAAGACGACTAACACAGGATGCTTCTTACCAAAGACGACTAATACAGGATGCTTCTTACAAAGACGGCTAACACAGGATGCTTCTTCCCAAAGATGACTAACACAGGATGCTTCTTACCAAAGACGACTAAAACAGGATGCTTCTAACCAAAGATGACTAAAAACAGGATGCTTCTTACCAAAGATGACTAACACAGGATGCTTCTTACCAAAGATGACTAACACAGGATGCTTCTTACCAAAGATGACTAACACAGGATGCTTCTTACCAAAGATGACTAACACAGGATGCTTCTTACCAAAGACGACTAAAACAGGATGCTTCTAACCAAAGATGACTAACACAGGATGCTTCTTACCAAAGACGACTAACACAGGATGCTTCTTACCAAAGAGCACTAACACAGGATGCTTCTTACCAAAGACGACTAACACAGGATGCTTCTAACCAAAGATGACTACCACAGGATGCTTCTTACCAAAGATGACTAACACAGCAGCAACACCCACAATGCTAATTGCCTGAATAGCAGGCTAATAAGCAGTATGCTAACTGACGCATTAAGTCTTTGATTTCTTCTAATCCTTCATCATCATGAACGTATTCACACTCTCACTCTGCAGAAACATGAATATTTATTAGTGAGCATGTTATGTGTCCATGCAGACATGTTTATGTACATGTTATGTGTCCATGCAGACATGTTTATGTACATGTTATGTGTCCATGCAGAGATGTTTATGTACATGTTATGTGTCCATGCAGAGATGTTTATGTACATGTTATGTGTCCATGCAGTCATGTTTATGTACATGTTATGTGTCCATGCAGACATGTTTATGTACATGTTATGTGTCCATGCAGACATGTTTATGTACATGTTATGTGTCCATGCAGACAGTTTAGTGTACATGTTATGTGTCCATGCAGAGATGTTTATGTACATGTTATGTGTCCATGCAGAGATGTTTATGTACATGTTATGTGTCCATGCAGATATGTTTATGTACATGTTATGTGTCCATGCAGAGATGTTTATGTACATGTTATGTGTCCATGCAGAGATGTTTATGTACATGTTATGTGTCCATGCAGAGATGTTTATGTACATGTTATGTGTCCATGCAGAGATTACTGTTAGGTGTCCATGCAGAGGATGTTTATGTACTTGTTATGTGTCCATGCAGATGTTTATGTACATGTTATGTGTCCATGCAGAGATGTTTATGTACATTATGTGTCCATGCAGAGATGTTTATGTACATGTTATGTGTCCATGCAAGAGTGTTTATGTACATGTTATGTGTCCATGCAGAGATGTTTATGTACATGTTATGTGTCCATGCAGAGATGTTTATGTACATGTTATGTGTCCATGCAGACATGTTTATGTACATGTTATGTGTCCAGCAGATGTTTATGTACATGTTATGTGTCCATGCAGAGATGTTTATGTACATGTTATGTGTCCATGCAGAGATGTTTATGTACATGTTATGTGTCCATGCAGAGCATGTTTATGTACATGTTATGTGTCCATGCAGACATGTTTATGTACATGTTATGTGTCCATGCAGAGTATGTTGTATTGTAAATGTTATTAGTTGTCCATGCAGAGATGTTTAT
Source organism: Entelurus aequoreus (assembly GCF_033978785.1). NCBI lineage: Eukaryota > Metazoa > Chordata > Actinopteri > Syngnathiformes > Syngnathidae > Entelurus > Entelurus aequoreus. The sequence continues at coordinate 68,687,580 of NC_084739.1, forward strand.
GTACATGTTATGTGTCCATGCAGAGATGTTTATGTACATGTTATGTGTCCCATGCAGACATATTTATGTACATGTTATGTGTCCATGCAGAGATGTTTATGTACATGTTATGTGTCCATGCAGAGATGTTTATGTACATGTTATGTGTCCATGCAGACATGTTTATGTACATGTTATGTGTCCATGCAGACGATGTTTATGTACATGTTATGTGTCCATGCAGAGATGTTTTATGTACATGTTATGTGTCCATGCAGACATGTTTATGTACATGTTATGTGTCCATTGCAGAGATGTTTATGTACATGTTATGTGTCCATGCAGAGATGTGTTATGTACATGTTATGTGTCCATGCAGAGATGTTTATGCATGCAGAGATGTTTATGTACATGTTATGTGTCCATGCAGAGATGTTTATGTACATGTTATGTGTCCATGCAGAGATGTTTATGTACATGTTATGTGTCCATGCAGACATATTTATGTACATGTTATGTGTCCATGCAGAGATGTTTATGTACATGTTATGTGTCCATGCAGAGATGTTTATGTACATGTTATGTGTCCATGCAGACATGTTTATGTACATGTTATGTGTCCATGCAGAGATGTTTATGTACATGTTATGTGTCCATGCAGAGATGTTTATGTACATGTTATGTGTCCATGCAGAGATGTTTATGTACATGTTATGTGTCCATGCAGACATATTTATGTACATGTTATGTGTCCATGCAGAGATGTTTGAGAAAATGAACAATATTTTCTTCTATCCTGACTAGTCTCCCAGTTAGTTTTCATCCAGGATGTCTCTGTACATTGATGCATTCATCTTTCCCTCTATCCTGACTAGTCTCCCAGTTTGTTTTAATCCAGGATGTCTCTGTACATTGCTGCATTCATCTTTCCCTCTATCCTGACTAGTCTCCCAGTTTGTTTTAATCCAGGATGTCTCTGTACATTGCTGCATTCATCTTTCCTTCTATCCTGACTAGTCTCTCAGTTAGTTTTCATCCAGGATGTCTCTGTACATTGCTGCATTCATCTTTCCCTCCGTCCTGACTAGTCTCCCAGTTAGTTTTCATCCAGGATGTCTCTGTACATTGATGCATTCATCTTTCCCTCTATCCTGACTAGTCTCCCAGTTTGTTTTAATCCAGGATGTCTCTGTACATTGCTGCATTCATCTTTCCCTCTATCCTGACTAGTCTCCCAGTTAGTTTTCATCCAGGATGTCTCTGTACATTGATGCATTCATCTTTCCCTCTATCCTGACTAGTCTCCCAGTTAGTTTTAATCAAGGATGTCTCTGAACATTGCTGCATTCATCTTAGTCAAAAACTGACTGACGGGCCGCTGTCATTGCTGAGTTTAGTGAGTTTAAAAATGACGAAAAAGTGATTTACATTTTTTTTGGGCCTTATTATTTGTTAATGATCGTCCCAACAGCAAATGTTTATCCTCTGAAATTGACCCATCAGTCTTAATTGTAAAATGTTGCCTTCAGTATTGTGATTTTATCATTTAGTAGTCAAATCACGCATTAGAAATGATTTATTTGAATACAATAAGGATTCATGGAGTCAATAAATCAAAGTGTTAGCACGCCATCTGCTTCGCTGCTAATATATTCATGTAACGTCTTATCAGATAAACTCTGAGATAAATCGTGGCTCGTGAGCATGACTCTTGTTAAAAGTCCAACAGGGACAAGACAGTGAACATGTTTCCTCAACAGGAGATGAATGAATGAATAGAGACTTTTCACTTCTAAAGGCTTTAAAGATGGAGGATGCTTCCAGCTGGCCTGAGACCTGCTGACCTCAGCTGACCTTGTTCCTCACGCTGCACTTGTCCAAACAGTCTAAGAGTCATTAGATTACCTTTCTACTAAGAGCCCGCGAGTTTTATCCATCTTGTTCTGTGGTGTAATCCTCAGAGGACAGCGCATTCATTTAAGCCTTATCAGTTACTGGCAAGAAGCCGTGATGGCAGATAGCATTATTGGCCGGGAAAGACGTGTTAGTCGGCTCTCCTTCGCTGTAGATAATAAGAAGAATTGTTTTCATATCTGACACACTTTTAATCACAAAGGATCTCAACAAAGTTGCCAAGAGGGTGGAGGAGACAAAACATACTCAACTAGATGAGTAGTGGAAGTGAAATGCTGACAGGATGTAGTATGAATGGAAGAATAGTTGCAATGTTGGAATGCTTTGAATCGCATGAAAAATGTGGGAATTGTGCAACTTGGGAAGGATTACTGGAAGTCTGCCAGGAAGAAAAACAATAATAATTAAAAACAAAAGCACGTCATTTTTTTAGTTTTTTACTATTGATACATTTGCAAAAAAAGGAAAAAAAAACAATATTTTCACATTGTCATTATGGGGTATTGTGTGTAGAATTTTGAGGACAAAAATGTATTATTCTATTTTGAAATGAGGCTGTAAGATAAAATGAGGGAGAAGTGAAGAATGCCAGAGTAAATATTGCTATTGTGTGTTTAAAAGTGAGTGGCAGGGAAGGATTACTGGCAGTCTGTCAGGAATAAAAGTACAATAATAAAAAAACATGTCATTTTTTTGTGTTTTACTATTGATGTTTAAATGTTAGTTGTCTGGTTGTAGTTGTGTCTGCGCTTGTGTTTTTGTTCTGTTGTTTTTGTGTATGTTAAGAAAGCAATGATGCACTGTGCCCAAGACAAATTTCCCCGCGGGGACAATAAAGTTGAACCTTGACCTTGATAAATTTGCAAATAAAAAACCCCTCCAAAAAACATTTAAAAAAAATATTGCACTAATGATACATTTGCAAAAAAAGGAAAAAAACAACAACATTTTCACATTGTCATTATGGGGTGTTGTGTGCAGAATTTTGAGGAAAAAAATGGAAATGAGGCTGTAATAACAAAATAAGGTAGAAGTGAAGAATGTCAGAGTAAATGTTTTTCAAGTGAGTGGCAGGGAAGGATTACTGGCAGTCTGCCAGGAATAAAACTATAATAATAAAAAAAACATGTCATTTTTTAAAAGTTTTTTACTATGGATACATTTGCAAAAAACAAAAACAAACAAAAAAATCACATGGTCATTATGAGGTATTGTGTGAAGAATTTTGAGGAAAACTGGCAGTTTTCATCCAGGATGTCTCTGTGCATTGCTACATTCATCTTTCCCTCCGTCCTCACTAGTCTCCCAGTTAGTTTTCATCCAGGATGTCTCTGTACATTGCTGCATTCATCTTAGTCAAAAACTGACTGACGGGCCGCTGTCATTGCTGAGTTTAGTGAGTTTAAAAATGACGAAAAAGTGATTTAATTTTTTTTTGGGCCTTATTATTTGTTAATGATCGTCCCAACAGCAAATGTTTATCCTCTGAAATTGACATCTCAGTCTTAATTGTAAAATGTTGTCTTCAGTATTGTGATTTTATCATTTAGTAGTCAAATCACGCATTAGAAATGATTTATTTGAATACAATAAGGATTCATGGAGTCAATAAATCAAAGTGTTAGCACACCATCTGCTTTGCTGCTAATATATTCATGTAACGTCTTATCAGATCAACTCTGAGATAAATCGTGGCTCGTGAGCATGACTCTTGTTAAAAGTCCAGCAGGGACAAGACAGTGAACATGTTTCCTCAACAGGAGATGAATGAATGAATAGAGACTTTTCACTTCTAAAGGCTTTAAAGATGGAGGATGCTTCCAGCTGGCCTGAGACCTGCTGACCTATAATAATAAAAAAAACATGTCATTTTTTTTAGTTTTTTACTATGGATACATTTGCAAAAAACAAAAACAAACAAAAAAATCACATTGTCATTATGAGGTATTGTGTGAAGAATTTTAAGGAAAACTGGCAGTCTGCCAGGAAAAAAACTATAATAATAAAAAAAAAACATGTAATGTTTTAGTCTTTTACTATCGATAAATTTGCGAAAAATACCCCAACATTTTCACATTGTCATTATGGGGTATTTTGTGTAGAATTTAGAGGACAAAAACAGATTTCTTGTATATTGAAATGAGGCTGTAAGATAACAAAATGAGGGAGAAGTGAGGAATGTCAGAGTAAATATTGCTGTTGTGTGTTTAAAAGTGAGTGGCAGGGAAGGATTACTGGCAGTCTGCCAGGAATAAAACTATAATAATAATACAAAACATGTCATTTTTTAAAGTTTTTTCCTATTAAAACATTTGCAAAAAAAAAAAAATAAATCACATTGTCATTATGGGGTATTGTGTGTAGAATTTTGAGGAAAACTGTCAGTCTGCCAGGAATAAAACTATAATAATAAAAAAAAACATGTCATTTTTTTTTTTTTTTACTATGGATACATTTGCAAAAAAAAAAAAAAAAAAATCACATTGTCATTATGGGGTATTGTGTGAAGAATTTTGAAGAAAACTGGCAGTCTGCCAGGAATAAAACTATAATAATAATAAAAAACATGTCATTTTTTTTAGTTTTTTACTATTGATACATTTGCAAAAAAAAAAAAAAAAAAAAAAAAAAAATCACATTGTCATTATGGGGTATTGTGTGTAGAATTTTGAGGAAAACTGGCAGTCTGCCAGGAATAAAACTATAATAATAAAAAAAAAACATGTCATTTTTTTAAAAACTTTTTTTACTATGGATACATTTGCAAAAAAAAAAAAAAAAAAAAAAAAAAAAAAAAATCACATTGTCATTATGGGGTATTGTGTGAAGAATTTTGAAGAAAACTGGCAGTCTGCCAGGAATAAAACTATAATAATAATAAAAAACATGTCATTTTTTTTAGTTTTTTACTATTGATACATTTGCAAAAAAAATAAAAAATAAAATAAAAAAAATCACATTGTCATTATGGGGTATTGTGTGTAGAATTTTGAGGAAAACTGGCAGTCTGCCGGGAATAAAACTATAATAATAAAAAAAAACATGTCCTTTTTTTTACTTTTTTACTATGGATACATTTGCAAAAAAAAAATAAAATAAATAAATAAAAAAAATCACATTGTCATTATGGGGTATTGTGTGAAGAATTTTGAGGAAAAAATGGAAATGAGGCTGTAATAACAAAATGAGGGGGAAGTGAAGAATGTCAGAGTAAATGTTTTTCAAGTGAGTGGCAGGGAAGGATTACTGGCAGTCTGTCGGGAATAAAAGGACAATAATAATAAAAAAACAATAACATGTCACAGACAATTGAGCTAGAAGTCGGCGTGGTCACAAAGTAGTGACGCCTGAAATGAATGAGAAGAGTTGAAGTCACGTATAGATGGCCTAGCTTTATGTTCCTGCACGTCTTTGCAGAGATTAGGAACCAAAAAAATGGACTTTCCACTCACGCCTCGCTCCGTCAGACTCCGACCCTCGGGCCGTTCCGCTGCCTCGTCTTTCTTCAGCTGCTCCGATCGCTCGCATTAATACGGAGAAAAATCAACGATCTTTTGTGCGCGGCCGAGTCAGCTGACGCCATAATGGAGTGATTTGGAGAGCGTCACCACGCTGGCATTGTGGCCTCAGGACGGATGTCCCCCGCCTGCTCTGATTGCCTGAGCAGGAAGGTCTCAGTGGTCCTGTGACGGATGCTGAGAGGGGGGGGGGGGGGGGGGGGGGGGGTCTGCATGGGGATAATGAAAGTAGCGAGCGGCGGGAGCGAGGGAAAGTCAATCTCCCCACACACGTCATACTCAGACTTCCACCCCAAGACTCCATCTTCCACGCTGATACCATGTTTGTGTCCCGACCCGATATTTACGTCTGTTTTCAGTCCGATGCCAGCAACATAACAAGCATGGGATGATATCGGCTCACTGCAATACAAGCGGAAAGATGGACAGCCAGTTAACATCCATTCGTGTTTTCTACACTACAGAGCGCTGTGTTTTACCAACGCTTTGAGCCCTGCGGCTTATAAAAGGGTGCAGCGGATTTATGGGTTTTGCTTCGGGAGCGGCGGGAGCGAGGGAAAGTCAATCTCCTGAAGCTTCATCATCAGACCCCCCCCTCCCACCCCGACTCAGACTTCCACCCCAAGACTACATCTCCACCGCTGATGCCATGTTGGGGTTAGGGCTGTCCCGACCCGATATTTACCAGCAACATAACAAGTATGGGATGATATCGACTCGCAGAAGCAGAAAGCAGAACGATGGACAGCCAGTTAACATCCATTCGTGTTTTCTACACTATAGAGCGCTGTGTTTTGCCAACGCTTTGAACCCTGCGGCGTATAAAAGGGTGCAGCTGATTTATGGATTTTTCTTCGCGAGCGGCCATAATGTTTTGTTCTCAACAAATACTTTTCATACCGATAGAGACACTGAAAAGGTGTGTTATAGTTTGTGCTGTGGTGCCAACTTTTGGACGAGTTCCCTCACTATCTGTACTTCCTGTTTCGTGCTTTAAACCGGAAGTACATCCCGTTTTGTCTGCTGTGTGTCCATAGCGTTTCTGCTCAAAATAATTCTCAATCATCGCCCCAAGCAGCGTTTTTTTTACAATCCAACTAAAATCTATTTGTATTTACTAAACCGTCCCGTGCTGTCGTGATGCAACCAAGATAGTGTCGGAAGCATTAGCTAATATGCTAGCACGTTTCCAAGTGTCTGTGTTAGTATTACAACTTACAATATCCGTTCTTGTTTTGTATTCTTTCAGTTTTGTAAGTTCCCCAAAACGTGACCGTGGAGCTGCGGGTTGATCATCCACTTCCTGTTTTGTGCTGGAAATATATACGTCCATAGCGTTTCTACTTGTATGGATTCTTAATTCATCACTCCAAGCAACGTTTGTAAGTTTTAAAATAGAACTAAAACTGTTTATAACTACTAAACTGTCCCAAATGTAGTGTCTGTAGGAGTGTTTATGCATATTTGTACATGCTATCATAATGTAATCAAGTTAGCGTCCTTAGCTAACTTGTTATGCTAACAAATCACTCCAAGCAACGTTTGTAAGTTTTACAATAGAACTAAAACAATTCTTACTGACTAAAGTGTCCCGTGTGTGATGTGTGTAGGAGTGTTTTCATGCGTATTTCTACGTTCTATCGTAATGTAATCAAGTTAGTGTCGTTAGCATTAACTAATATGCTAGCAAATCACTCCAAGCAATGTTTGTAATTTTTTACAATATAACTAAAACAATTCTTACTCACTAAAGTGTCCCATGCGTGATGTCTGTCAGAGTGTTTTCATGCGTATTTGTACGTGCTATCGTAATGTAATCAAGTTAGTGTCGTTAGCATTAGCGAATATGCTAACAAATCACTCCAAGCAACGTTTGTAATTTTTTACAATATAACTAAAACAATTCTTACTCACTAAAGTGTCCCATGTGTGATGTCTGTAGGAGTGTTTTCATGCGTATTTGTACGTGCTATCTTAATGTAATCAAGTTAGTGTCGTTAGCATTAACTAATATGCTAGCATGTTTACATGTATGTAGTATAGTATAGTAGTAATACGTACGTCTGTAGTTCAGCTTGGACTTGTCAAGCATTCACACACAATTTCATCCAAAACTTGTACTTTAAGTTTTTGCTCTATTTGTCCAACTTTTATTTTGCTTTTTTGCTTAGTGGTACTTTTATTTAATTAAAAAAAAAGAAGGGTCCCGAGACTGATTTAATTGGTAAATGATTAAAAAAATAAAATCATTCAAAATATGTCCGATAAGGCCGCCGTGTGTGCTGGGATGCTCGTAACCAAGCAACAACAAATGTATAAACATAATCTACTCTGACATTTGAGAGGCGTGTGTGTGTGTGCGTGTGTGTGTGTGTGTGTGTGTGTGTGCGTGTGTGTACAAGCCAAAGAGTGGTGGTGCAGAGTCACGGGGCATGGCTGAAATGCATTGGTGTGTGATTTGTTGGATTATTTTACATTCTTAAAATATAAAACCTATTTATTGTGCGTGACAAGTTCCATTGTAATTGTAAAACATTTGTTGGATTATTTTACATTCTTAAAATATAAAACCTATTTATTGTGCGTGACAAGTCCCATTGTAATTGTAAAACATTTGTTGGATTATTTTACATAATCTAATAATTATGTAAAATAATACTGTGAATATTCTGTTGTAATTTGAGAATATTTGGATGATTTCACATTGGTAAATATCTTAAAAAAATGTTTATAACATAATTGTTTCCATAAAGTAATTTAATATTATTTGTATTTGATAAAAATATGAAAAAACATTGATCCTCACACAAAAAATTGTTGAAATATATATATTTTTTAAGGATTATTTTGTTTGATTATTAGTATTTGTAATTATTGACATGTGAAACATTAATTTTGACATTAATAAATAAATGACACACATTGAACACATAGTTTCAATATTGGTAATAGATTATTATTATTATTATTGCCCTAATTTAAATAAATACACGGTTCATACAACACAAATGATAATTAAACTATAATTATTATTTGGAGTATTTCACATTATCAACATATGAAACACCAATTGGTAATGCCTTAAATATAGTTATTCAAGATTATTTAAATTATTGCACATTATTAAAATGTTGTGAAACAATGTGTTTATGACATTATTTTATTAGTTAAGTAAAAATATGTGGATTATTGTTATATAATTAAAATATGAACCACTTAAATTGTTGATAAATAATACTTTAAATGTAGTTTAAGATTATCTGGATTATTTCACATTCCTAAAGTATAAAACATTTGTTGTGCATAAAATAAGTTTCATTGTAAATGATTTGTTGGATTATGTTACATGAAAAATGAGACATCATTTGGACATGACAAAATATTTAATTTTTTTTAAATTTTTTATTTTTTAAATTTTTTATTTATTATTATTTTTTTTTTAATAACGTCCTGCCCAGCTTCTCGGGCAAATCATATAGCAGATGTAGATGCCCATATCGGCTGTTCAGATTTACTTTACAAAAGAGAAGTGTAGGATACTTCAAAATAATACTTTGAATGTTGTAATTTGAGAATATTTTGAATATTTCACATTGGTAAATATCTTGATCTTTTTTTTTTACATTATTGTTTCTATGAAGTAATTTAAGATTGTTTTTATTTGATGAAAATATGAAAAACATTGATCCTCACATAAATAATTGTTAAAATATACATTTTTTAAGGATTATTTTGATTATTTCACATCATTAAAATACTGAAACATACAAATTGGCCATGACATAATTGTTTTGGTATAGTTTTTAAATATTATTTGTATTATTTCCCATTCTTCAAATATAAAACATATTTATTGTGCATAACATAAGTTTCATTGTCATTGTATAAGATTTGTTGGATTATTTTACATAGAAATGAGACATGACAAAAATAATACCGTGAATATTCTGTTGTAATTTGAGAATATTTTGATTATTTCACATTGGTAAATAGCTTGAATTTTTTTATACAACATCATTGTTTCTATAAAAGTAATTTAATATTATTTGTATTTGATAAAAATATAAAAAGCATTGATCCTCACATAAATAATTGTTAATATATATTTTTTAAGGATTATTTTGATTATTTCACATCATTAAAATATTGAAACATATAAATTGGCCATGACATAATTGTTTTGGTATAGTTTTTAAATATTATTTGTATTATTTCCCATTCTTAAAATACAAAACATATTTATTGTGCATAACATAAGTTTCATTGTCATTGTATAAGATTTGTTGGATTATTTTACATAAAAATGAGACATGACAAAAATAATACCGTGAATATTCTGCTGTAATTTGAGAATATTTTGATTATTTCACATTGGTAAATAAATAAATAAATAAATGATAAATGGGTTATACTTGTATAGCGCTTTTCTACCTTCAAGGTACTCAAAGCGCTTTGACAGTATTTCCACATTCACCCATTCACACACACATTCACACACTGATGCCGGGCGCTGCCATGCAAGGCGCTAACCAGCAGCCATCAGGAGCAAGGGTGAAGTGTCTTGCCCAAGGACACAACGGACGTGACTAGGATGGTAGAAGGTGGGGATTGAACCCCAGTAACTAGCAACACTCCGATTGCTGTCACGGCCACTCTATCAACTTTGCCACGCCGTATTAAAAAGATTGTTACACAAACAACAATGTCACACATGTTATATGTGCTGATGTTGTTAGAAAGTCAAAATTAAAGTTTTGACAGTTTATTTCAAATCCTGCAGTTTCATTTGCTGCTGCTGTTCTCACCAGCACACTTGTGTTTCTTACACTGGTACTTATAAGAGAATCTTTCACCACACACACTGCAACTCAACACTTGCTCTCCAGTGTGTGTTCTCATGTGTGCTTTCAAATATTGACTTTGTACAAAGCCTTTATTACAAATTGAACATGAATGTGATTTTTCACCAGTGTGCGTTCTTGTGTGTCTTTTCAAATGTTGACTTTCTGTAAAACCTTTACCACAGATTGAACAGGAAAAAGGTTTTTCGCCAGTGTGCGTTCTCGTGTGTACTTTCAAATGGTGACCATGTGTAAAACCTTTACCACAGGTTAAACAGGAAAAAGGTTTTTTTTACCAGTGTGTGTTCTCATGTGTACTTTCAAATATTGACTTTGTGTAAAACCTTTACCACAGGTTGAACAGGAAACAGTTTTTTCACCAGTGTGTGTTGTCATGTGTACTTTCAAATTGTTACTTTGTATAAAAACTTTACCACAGATTGAACAGGAAAAAGGTTTTTCGCCAGTGTGCGTTCTCGTGTGTACTTTCAAATGGTGACCATGTGTAAAACCTTTACCACAGATTGAACAGGAAAAAGGTTTTTCACCAGTGTGTGTTCTCATGTGTACTTTCAAATATTGACTTTGTGTAAAACCTTTACCACAGTTTGAACAGGAAACAGTTTGTTCACCAGTGTGTGTTGTCGTGTGTACTTTCAAATTGTTACTTTGTACAAAACCTTTACCACAGATTGAACAGATAAAAGGTTTTTCACCAGTGTGTGATCTAATGTGTACTTTCAAATTGTTACTTTGTACAAAACCTTTACCACAGATTGAACAGATAAAAGGTTTTTCACCAGTGTGTGTTCTCATGTGTTCTTTCAAATGGTTACTTAGAACAAAACCTTTACTACAGATTAAACAGTTAAAAGGTTTTTCTTCAGCATGTGTTCTCATGTGTACTTTCAAACTCTGACTTCGTGTAAAACCTCTTCCACATATTGAACAGACGAAAGGTTTTTCTCCGGTGTGTCTTCTCATGTGTGTTTTCAGATGACAATGGTATTTAAAAGTAAAATAGCTTGAATTTTTTTTTTATAACATCATTGTTTCTATAAAAGTAATTTAATATTATTTGTATTTGATAAAAATATAAAAAACATTGATCCTCACATAAATAATTGTTAAAATATATATTTTTTAAGGATTATTTTGATTATTTCACATCATTAAAATATTGAAACATACAAATTGGCCATGACATAACAATTGTTTTGGTATAGTTTTTAAATATTATTTGTATTATTTCCCATTATTAAAATATAAAACATATTTATTGTGCATAACATAAGTTTCATTGTCATTGTATAACATTTGTTGGATTATTTTACATAAAAATGAGACATGACAAAAATAATACAGTGAATATTCTGTTGTAATTTGAGAATATTTTGATTATTTCACATTGGTAAATAGCTTGAATTTTTTTTTTATAACATCATTGTTTCTATAAAAGTAATTTAATATTATTTGTATTTGATAAGAATATAAAAAGCATTGATCATCACATAAATAATTATTGAAATATATATTTTTTTAAGGATTATTTCACATCATTAAAATATTGAAACATACAAATTGGCCATGACATAATTGTTTTGGTATAGTTTTTAAATATTATTTGTATTATTTCCCATTCTTAAAATATAAAACATATTTATTGTGCATAACATAAGTTTCATTGTCATTGTATAAGATTTGTTGGATTATTTTACATACAAATGAGACATGACAAAAATAATACCGTGAATATTCTGTTGTAATTTGAGAATATTTTGATTATTTCACATTGGTAAATAGCTTGAATTTTTTTTTTATAACATCATTGTTTCTATAAAAGTAATTTAATATTATTTGTATTTGATAAAAATATAAAAAGCATTGATCCTCACATAAATAATTGTTCAAATATATATTTTTTAAGGATTATTTTGATTATTTCACATCATTAAAATATTGAAACATACAAATTGGCCATGACATAATTGTTTTGGTACAGTTTTTAAATATTATCTGTATTATTTCCCATTCTTCAAATATAAAACATATTTATTGTGCATAACATAAGTTTCATTGTCATTGTATAAGATTTTTTGGATTATTTTACATAGAAATGAGACATGACAAAAATAATACCGTGAATATTCTGTTGTAATTTGAGAATATTTTGATTATTTCACATTGGTAAATAGCTTGAATTTTTTTTTATAACATCATTGTTTCTATAAAAGTAATTTAATATTATTTGTATTTGATAAAAATATAAAAAGCATTGATCCTCACATAAATAATTGTTAAAATATATATTTTTTAAGGATTATTTTGATTATTTCACATCATTAAAATATTGAAACATACAAATTGGCCATGACATAACAATTGTTTTGGTATAGTTTTTAAATATTATTTGTATTATTTCCCATTATTAAAATATAAAACATATTTATTGTGCATAACATAAGTTTCATTGTCATTGTATAACATTTGTTGGATTATTTTACATAAAAATGAGACATGACAAAAATAATACAGTGAATATTCTGTTGTAATTTGAGAATATTTTGATTATTTCACATTGGTAAATAGCTTGAATTTTTTTTTTATAACATCATTGTTTCTATAAAAGTAATTTAATATTATTTGTATTTGATAAGAATATAAAAAGCATTGATCCTCACATAAATAATTATTGAAATATATATTTTTTAAGGATTATTTCACATCATTAAAATATTGAAACATACAAATTGGCCATGACATAATTGTTTTGGCATAGTTTTTAAATATTATTTGTATTATTTCCCATTCTTAAAATATAAAACATATTTATTGTGCATAACATAAGTTTCATTGTCATTGTATAAGATTTGTTGGATTATTTTACATAGAAATGAGACATGACAAAAATAATACCGTGAATATTCTGTTGTAATTTGAGAATATTTTGATTATTTCACATTGGTAAATAGCTTGAATTTTTTTTTTTATAACATCATTGTTTCTATAAAAGTAATTTAATATTATTTGTATTTGATAAAAATATAAAAAGCATTGATCCTCACATAAATAATTGTTCAAATATATATTTTTTAAGGATTATTTTGATTATTTCACATCATTAAAATATTGAAACATACAAATTGGCCATGACATAATTGTTTTGGTACAGTTTTTAAATATTATCTGTATTATTTCCCATTCTTCAAATATAAAACATATTTACTGTGCATAACATAAGTTTCATTGTCATTGTATAAGATTTGTTGGATTATTTTACATAGAAATGAGACATGACAAAAATAATACCGTGAATATTCTGTTGTAATTTGAGAATATTTTGATTATTTCACATTGGTAAATAGCTTGAATTTTTTTTGATAACATCATTGTTTCTATAAAAGTAATTTAATATTATTTGTATTTGATAAAAATATAAAAAGCATTAATCCTCACATAAATAATTATTGAAATATATATTTTTTAAGGATTATTTCACATCATTAAAATATTGAAACAAACAGATTGGTCATGACATAACTGTTTTGGTATAGTCTTTAAATAGTATTTGTATTATTTTACTTCATTGGAAACAATTCAACAAAAATTAGCCATGATAAAAATAATTAATGAAATATACTGTTGTCATTTTTGTGATTTCATTCATCAAAATATCCCCAAAGCTACAAATGAGTCCCTAATTTACTGCGATTGTTGCGGATGATTGTGAAATAATCACGAGTATTCATCAGGAAGTAAACACATCTAGGATTATGTTGATTATTTCACGCTAATTAGCAGTTTGATTAATTAGCTGACCTCTTTCAGCAAGCAAGCCTTCGCAGGTTGCTTCTGGAAACAAGCTCCGCCCTCATGGCTGACTGACAGGCGAGTGAAATGCAGCGCGCACGTCAATAGCAGCGCCCCGGGCGCCACAACAAACGAGCCGGCGGTCGCTCGCAGCCGCATAAATCCTCAGCATCTCTGCAGGAAACGATCATGGAGCCCTGACTGGAGGGCGAGGCAGGCATAAATAGCAGCCAGCTGATTGACAACAGGTGTGGCCAGGCTGCCAATCAGGGACAGGTGAGGGGAAATAGCGCTCAGGGAGACGAGCAGGAAATGGAACGGAAATAAGAGCGCTGACAGGAAATGAACACCAACTAAGGAAACACAACAAGACGTGAATGTGACAAAACTTTATTTGGAGGCCCCGCCCCCATTACTAAACAATGTTAAAGAAGCACAATACTGATTAAGAAGCACGATACTGATAAAGAAGCACAATACTGAAAAAGAAGCATGATACTGATAAAGAAGGATGATACTGATAAAGAAGGATGATACTGATAAAGAAGCATGACACTGATAAAGAAGGATGATACTGATAAAGAGGGATGAAACTGATAAAGAATGATGATACTGATAAAGAAACATGATACTGATAAAGAGGCATGACACTGATAAAGAAGGATGATACGGATAAAAAAGGATGACACTGATAAAGAAGGATGACACTGATGAAGAAGGATGATACTGATAAAAAGAGCATGATACTGATAAAGAAGCATGATACTGATAAAGAAGCACAATACTGAAAAAGAAGCATGATACTGATAAAGAAGGATGATACTGATAAAGAAGGATGATACTGATAAAGAAGCATGACACTGATAAAGAAGGATGATACTGATAAAGAGGGATGAAACTGATAAAGAATGATGATACTGATAAAGAAACATGATACTGATAAAGAGGCATGACACTGATAAAGAAGGATGATACGGATAAAAAAGGATGATACTGATAAAGAAGGATGACACTGATGAAGAAGGATGATACTGATAAAAAGAGCATGATACTGATAAAGAAGCATGATACTGATAAAGAAGCACAATACTGAAAAAGAAGCATGATACTGATAAAGAAGGATGATACTGATAAAGAAGGATGATACTGATAAAGAAGCATGACACTGATAAAGAAGGATGATACTGATAAAGAGGGATGAAACTGATAAAGAATGATGATACTGATAAAGAAACATGATACTGATAAAGAGGCATGACACTGATAAAGAAGGATGATACGGATAAAAAAGGATGATACTGATAAAGAAGGATGACACTGATGAAGAAGGATGATACTGATAAAAAGAGCATGATACTGATAAAGAAGCATGATACTGATAAAGAAGCACGACACTGATAAAGAAGGATGATACTGATAAATAAGCATGATACTGATAAAGAAGCATGACACTGATAAAGAAGGATGATACTGATGAAGAAGGATGATCCTGATAAAGAAGCATGACACTGATAAAGCATGATACTAATAAAGAAGCATGATACTGATAAAGAAGCATGACACTGATAAAGAAGCATGATGCGGATAAAGAAGAATGATACTGATAAAGAAGGATGATACTGATAAAAAAGCACGATACTGATAAAGAAGCACGATACTGATAAAGAAGGATGATACTGATAAAAAGCACGATACTGATAAAGAAGCACGATACTGATAAAGAAGCATGATAAGAAGCATGATACTGATAAAGAAGCATGATACTGATAAAGAAGCATGACACTGATAAAGAAGGATGATACTGATGAAGAAGGATGATCCTGATAAAGAAGCATGATACTGATAAAGCATGGTACTAATAAAGAAGCATGATACTGATAAAGAAGCATGATACGGATAAAGAAGGATGATACTGATAAAGAAGGATGATACTGATAAAAAGCATGATACTGATAGAGAAGGATGATACTGATAAAAAAGCACGATACTGATAAAGAAGCACGATACTGATAAAGAAGCACGATACTGATAAAGAAGCATGATACTGATAAAGAAGCATGATACTGATAAAGAAGGATGATACTGCTAAAGAAGGATGATACTGATAAAGAAGCATGATACTGATAAAGAAGGATGATACTGCTAAAGAAGGATGATACTGATAAAAAAGCTAGATACTAATAAAGAAGGTTGGTACTGATAAAGAAGCATGATACTGATAAAGAAGGATGATACTGCTAAAGAAGGATGATACTGATAAAAAAGCATGACACTGATAAAGAAGCATGATACTGCTAAAGAAGGATGATACTGATAAAGAAGCATGATACTGATAAAGAAGGATGATACTGCTAAAGAAGGATGATACTGATAAAAAAGCATGACACTGATAAAGAAGCATGATACTGCTAAAGAAGGATGATACTGATGAAGAAGCATGATACTGATAAAGAAGGATGATATTGCTAAAGAAGCATGATACTGATGAAGAAGGATGATACTGATAAAAAAGCATGATACTGATAAAGAAGGATGATACTGACAAAGAAGGATGATACTAATAAAGAAGCATGATACTGCTAAAGAAGGATGATACTGACAAAAAAGCATGATACTGATAAAGAAGGATGATACTGATAAAGAAGGATGATACTGATAAAGAAGGATGTTGATTAGAGATGAGTGATATGACATTAAGAAGGTGTAATAAGTAGGTTTATATGGGTGGTGTAACATGGAGAGTAAAGTGTGTCCTGCTTTTGTTGGCCAACACATTTTACATTTCTGTCTTTCACCACACTGAAAGAAGAATAAAGATGGAGGTGTGCGGGTGGGGGGCTGTTGTTCAAGAAAGATGGAGATGTGGGGGCGGGGGTGATGGTGTTCAATAAAGATGGGGGTGGGCGGGTGGGGAGGGGGGTGATGGTGTTCAACAGTTGTCTCATTGGAATGCTGCGTGTGCTGCTAGCATGATGAATGTGTAATGTTACCTGGGGCTACTACCTGCAGGCACCACCTTCTTATTCTGCACACGCTGCTGCTGCCATCTACACTTCTTTACACCACCTGAAAACAATGCCTGACATCAACACATCATTACACCACCTTAATAATGCCTGACATCAACACATCTTTACACCACCTGAAAACAATGCCTGACATCAACACATCTTTACACCACCTTAAAACAATGCCTGACATCAACACATCATTACACCACCTGAAAACAATGCCTGACATCAACACATCTTTACACCACCTTAAAACAATGCCTGACATCAACACATCTTTACACCACCTTAAAACAATGCCTGACATCAACACATCTTTACACCACCTTACAACAATGCCTGACATCAACACATCTTTACACCACCTTAAAACAATGCCTGACATCAACACACCATTACACCACCTGAAAACAATGCCTGACATCAACACATCTTTACACCACCTGAAAACAATGCCTGACATCAACACATCTTTACACCACCTTAAAACAATGCCTGACATCAACACATCATTACACCACCTGAAAAATATGCCTGACATCAACACATCTTTACACCACCTGAAAACAATGCCTGACATCAACACATAATTACACAACCTTACAACAATGCCTGACCTCAACACATCTGTACACCACCTTAAAACAATGCCTGACATCAACACATCATTACACCACCTTAAAACAATGCCTGACATCAACACATCTCTACACCACCTGAAAACAATGCCTGACATCAACACATCTTTACACCACCTGAAAACAATGCCTGACATCAACACATCTTTACACCACCTTAAAACAATGCCTGACATCAACACATCTTTACACCACCTTAAAACAATGCCTGACATCAACACACCATTACACCACCTGAAAACAATGCCTGACATCAACACATCTTTACACCACCTTAAAACAATGCCTGACATCAACACATCTTTACACCACCTTAAATCAATGCCTGACATCAACTCATCATTACACCACCTTAAAACAATGCCTGACATCAACACATCTTTACACCACCTTAAAACAATGCCTGACATCAACACATCATTACACCACCTTAAAACAATGCCTGACATCAACACATCTTTACACCACCTTAAAACAATGCCTGACATCAACACATCTTTACACCACCTTAAAACAATGCCTGACATCAACACATCTTTACACCACCTGAAAACAATGCCTGATATCAACACACCATTACACCACCTGAAAACAATGCCTGACATCAACACATCTTTACACCACCTTAAAACAATGCCTGACATCAACACATCTTTACACCACCTTAAAACAATGCCTGACATCAACACATCTTTACACCACCTGAAAACAATGCCTGACATCAACAAATCTTTACACCACCATAAAACAATGCCTGACATCAACACATCTTTACACCACCTGAAAACAATGCCTGACATCAACACATCTTTACACTACCTGAAAACAATGCCTGACATCAACACACCATTACACCACCTGAAAACAATGCCTGAAATCAACACATCTTTACACCACCTTAAAACAATGCCTGACATCAACACATCTTTACACCACCTTAAAACAATGCCTGACATCAACACATCTTTACACCACCTTAAAACAATGCCTGACATCAACACATCTTTACACCACCTTAAAACAATGGCTGACATCAACACATCTTTACACCACCTTAAAACAATGGCTGACATCAACACATCTTTACACCACCTGAAAACAATGCCTGACATCAACACATCTTTACACCACCTTATAACAATGCCTGACATCAACACATCTTTACACCACCTGAAAACAATGCCTGACATCAACACATATTTACACCACCTGAAAACAATGCCTGACATCAACACATATTTACACCACCTGAAAACAATGCCTGGCATCAACACATCTTTACACCACCTTAAAACAATGCCTGACATCAACACATCTGTACACCACCTTACAACAATGCCTGACATCAACACATCTTTACACCACCTTAAAACAATGCCTGACATCAACACATCTTTACACCACCTGAAAACAGTGCGTGACATCAACACATCTGTACACCACCTTATAACAATGCCTGACATCAACACATCTTTACACCACCTTACAACAATGCCTGACATCAACACATCTTTACACCACCTTATAACAATGCCTGACATCAACAAATCTTTACACCACCTTAAAACAATGCCTGACATCAACACATATTTACACCACCTGAAAACAATGCCTGACATCAACACATATTTACACCACCTGAAAACAATGCCTGACATCAACACATCTTTACACCACCTTAAAACAATGCCTGACATCAACACATCTGTACACCACCTTACAACAATGCCTGACATCAACACATCTTTACACCACCTTAAAACAATGCCTGACATCAACACATCTTTACACCACCTGAAAACAGTGCCTGACATCAACACATCTGTACACCACCTTATAACAATGCCTGACATCAACACATCTTTACACCACCTTACAACAATGCCTGACATCAACACATCTTTACACCACCTTAAAACAATGCCTGACATCAACACATCTTTACACCACCTGAAAACAATGCCTGACATCAACACATCTTCACACCACCTTAAAACAATGCCTGACATCAACACATCATTACACCACCTTAAAACAATGCCTGACATCAACACATCATTACACCACCTTAAAACAATGCCTGACATCAACACATCATTACACCACCTTATAACAATGCCTGACATCAACACATCATTACACCACCTTAAAACAATGCCTGACATAAACACATCTGTAAACCACCTTAAAACAATGCCTGACAGCAACACATCTTTACACCACCTTAAAACAATGCCTGACATCAACACATCTTTACACCACCTGAAAACAATGCCTGACATCAACACATCTTTACACCACCTTAAAACAATGCCTGACATCAACACATCATTACACCAGCTTAAAACAATGCCTGACATCAACACATCTTTACACCACCTTAAAACAATGCCTGACATCAACACATCATTACACCACCTTAAAACAATGCCTGACATCAACACATCATTACACCACCTGAAAAAAATGCCTGACATCAACACATCTTTACACCACCTTAAAACAATGCCTGGTATCAAAA
Organism: Entelurus aequoreus; assembly: GCF_033978785.1. Taxonomy (NCBI): domain Eukaryota; kingdom Metazoa; phylum Chordata; class Actinopteri; order Syngnathiformes; family Syngnathidae; genus Entelurus; species Entelurus aequoreus. The sequence goes on from NC_084739.1 coordinate 68,707,812, forward strand.
AATCATTACACCACCTGAAAACAATGCCCGACATCAACACATCTTTACACCACCTTATAACAATGCCTGACATCAACACATCTTTACACCACCTTAAAACAATGCCTGACATCAACACATCTTTACACCACCTGAAAACAATGCCTGACATCAACACATCTTTACACCACCTGAAAACAATGCCTGACATCAACACATCTTTACACCACCTTATAACAATGCCTGACATCAACACATCTTTACACCACCTGAAAACAATGCCTGACATCAACAAATCTTTACACCACCTTAAAACAATGCCTGACATCAACACATATTCACACCACCTGAAAACAATGCCCGACATCAACACATCTTTACACCACCTTATAACAATGCCTGACATCAACACATCTTTACACCACCTTAAAACAATGCCTGACATCAACACATCTTTACACCACCTGAAAACAATGCCTGACATCAACACATCTTTACACCACCTGAAAACAATGTCTGACATCAACACATCTTTACACCACCTTATAACAATGCCTGACATCAACACATCTTTACACCACCTTAAAACAATGCCTGACATTAACACATCATTACACCACCTGAAAACAATGCCTGACATCAACACATCTTTACACCACCTGAAAACAACGCCTGACATCAACACATCTTTACACCACCTTAAAACAATGCCTGACATCAACACATCTTTACACCACCTGAAAACAATGCCTGACATCAACACATCTTTACACCACCTGATAACAATGCCTGACATCAACACATCTTTACACCAGCTTAAAACAATGCCTGACATCAACACATCTTTACACCACCTTAAAACAATGCCTGACATCAACACATCATTACACCACCTTAAAACAATGCCTGACATCAACACATCATTACAGCACCTGAAAACAATGCCTGACATCAACACATCTTTACACCACCTTAAAACAATGCCTGGTATCAAAAAATCATTACACCACTTTAAAACAATGCCTGACATCAACACATCTTTACACCACCTTAAAACAATGCCTGACATCAACACATCTTTACACCACCTGAAAACAATGCCTGACATCAACACATCTTTACACCACCTGAAAACAATGTCTGACATCAACACATCTTTACACCACCTTATAACAATGCCTGACATCAACACATCTTTACACCACCTTAAAACAATGCCTGACATTAACACATCATTACACCACCTGAAAACAATGCCTGACATCAACACATCTTTACACCACCTGAAAACAACGCCTGACATCAACACATCTTTACACCACCTTAAAACAATGCCTGACATCAACACATCTTTACACCACCTGAAAACAATGCCTGACATCAACACATCTTTACACCACCTGATAACAATGCCTGACATCAACACATCTTTACACCAGCTTAAAACAATGCCTGACATCAACACATCTTTACACCACCTTAAAACAATGCCTGACATCAACACATCATTACACCACCTTAAAACAATGCCTGACATCAACACATCATTACACCACCTGAAAACAATGCCTGACATCAACACATCTTTACACCACCTTAAAACAATGCCTGGTATCAAAAAATCATTACACCACTTTAAAACAATGCCTGACATCAACACATCTTTACACCACCTTAAAACAATGCCTGACATCAACACATCTTTACACCACCTGAAAACAATGCCTGACATTAACACATCTTTACACCACCTGAAAACAATGCCTGACATCAACACATCTTTACACCACCTTAAAACAATGCCTGACATCAACACATCTGTACACCACCTTACAACAATGCCTGACATCAACACATCTTTACACCACCTTAAAACAATGCCTGACATCAACACATCTTTACACCACCTGAAAACAGTGCCTGACATCAACACATCTGTACACCACCTTATAACAATGCCTGACATCAACACATCTTTACACCACCTTACAACAATGCCTGACATCAACACATCTTTACACCACCTTATAACAATGCCTGACATCAACAAATCTTTACACCACCTTAAAACAATGCCTGACACCAACACATATTTACACCACCTGAAAACAATGCCTGACATCAACACATATTTACACCACCTGAAAACAATGCCTGACATCAACACATCTTTACACCACCTTAAAACAATGCCTGACATCAACACATCTGTACACCACCTTACAACAATGCCTGACATCAACACATCTTTACACCACCTTAAAACAATGCCTGACATCAACACATCTTTACACCACCTGAAAACAGTGCCTGACATCAACACATCTGTACACCACCTTATAACAATGCCTGACATCAACACATCTTTACACCACCTTACAACAATGCCTGTCATCAACACATCTTTACACCACCTTAAAACAATGCCTGACATCAACACATCTTTACACCACCTGAAAACAATGCCTGACATCAACACATCTTTACACCACCTTAAAACAATGCCTGACATCAACACATCATTACACCACCTTAAAACAATGCCTGACATCAACACATCATTACACCACCTTAAAACAATGCCTGACATCAACACATCATTACACCACCTTATAACAATGCCTGACATCAACACATCATTACACCACCTTAAAACAATGCCTGACATAAACACATCTGTACACCACCTTAAAACAATGCCTGACAGCAACACATCTTTACACCACCTTAAAACAATGCCTGACATCAACACATCTTTACACCACCTGAAAACAATGCCTGACATCAACACATCTTTACACCACCTTAAAACAATGCCTGACATCAACACATCATTACACCACCTTAAAACAATGCCTGACATCAACACATCATTACACCACCTTAAAACAATGCCTGACATCAACACATCATTACACCACCTTATAACAATGCCTGACATCAACACATCATTACACCACCTTAAAACAATGCCTGCCATAAACACATCTGTACACCACCTTAAAACAATGCCTGACAGCAACACATCTTTACACCACCTGAAAACAATGCCTGACATCAACACATCTTTACACCACCTTAAAACAATGCCTGACATCAACACATCTTTACACCACCTTAAAACAATGCCTGACATCAACACATCTTTACACCACCTGAAAACAATGCCTGACATCAACACATCTTTACACCACCTGAAAACAATGCCTGACATCAACACATCTTTACACCACCTTATAACAATGCCTGACATCAACACATCTTTACACCACCTGAAAACAATGCCTGACATCAACAAATCTTTACACCACCTTAAAACAATGCCTGACATCAACACATATTTACACCACTTGAAAACAATGCCCGACATCAACACATCTTTACACCACCTTATAACAATGCCTGACATCAACACATCTTTACACCACCTTAAAACAATGCCTGACATCAACACATCTTTACACCACCTGAAAACAATGCCTGACATCAACACATCTTTACACCACCTGAAAACAATGTCTGACATCAACACATCTTTACACCACCTTATAACAATGCCTGACATCAACACATCTTTACACCACCTTAAAACAATGCCTGACATTAACACATCATTACACCACCTGAAAACAATGCCTGACATCAACACATCTTTACACCACCTGAAAACAACGCCTGACATCAACACATCTTTACACCACCTTAAAACAATGCCTGACATCAACACATCTTTACACCACCTGAAAACAATGCCTGACATCAACACATCTTTACACCACCTGATAACAATGCCTGACATCAACACATCTTTACACCACCTTAAAACAATGCCTGACATCAACACATCATTACACCACCTTAAAACAATGCCTGACATCAACACATCATTACACCACCTTATAACAATGCCTGACATCAACACATCATTACACCACCTTAAAACAATGCCTGCCATAAACACATCTGTACACCACCTTAAAACAATGCCTGACAGCAACACATCTTTACACCACCTGAAAACAATGCCTGACATCAACACATCTTTACACCACCTTAAAACAATGCCTGACATCAACACATCTTTACACCACCTTAAAACAATGCCTGACATCAACACATCTTTACACCACCTGAAAACAATGCCTGACATCAACACATCTTTACACCACCTGAAAACAATGCCTGACATCAACACACCATTACACCACCTGAAAACAATGCCTGACATCAACACATATTTACACCACCTTAAACAATGCCTGACATCAACACATCTTTACACCACCTTAAAACAATGCCTGACATCAACACATCTTTACACCACCTGAAAACAATGCCTGACATCAACAAATCTTTACACCACCTTAAAACAATGCCTGACATCAACACATCTTTACACCACCTGAAAACAATGCCTGACATCAACACATCTTTACACCACCTGAAAACAATGCCTGACATCAACACACCTTTACACCACCTGAAAACAATGCCTGACATCAACACATCTTTACACCACCTTAAAACAATGCCTGACATCAACACATCTTTACACCACCTGAAAACAATGCCTGACATCAACACATCATTACACCACCTTAAAACAATGCCTGACATCAACACATCTTTACACCACCTTAAAACAATGCCTGACATCTACACATCTTTACACCACCTTAAAACAATGTCTGACATCAACACATCTTTACACCACCTTAAAACAATGCCTGACATCAACACATCTTTACACCACCTTATAACAATGCCTGACATCAACACATCTTTACACCACCTGAAAACAATGCCTGACATCAACAAATCTTTACACCACCTTAAAACAATGCCTGACATCAACACATATTTACACCACCTGAAAACAATGCCTGACATCAACACATATTTACACCACCTGAAAACAATGCCTGACATCAACACATCTTTACACCACCTTAAAACAATGCCTGACATCAACACATCTGTACACCACCTTACAACAATGCCTGACATCAACACATCTTTACACCACCTTAAAACAATGCCTGACATCAACACATCTTTACACCACCTGAAAACAGTGCCTGACATCAACACATCTGTACACCACCTTATAACAATGCCTGACATCAACACATCTTTACACCACCTTACAACAATGCCTGACATCAACACATCTTTACACCACCTTAAAACAATGCCTGACATCAACACATCTTTACACCACCTGAAAACAATGCCTGACATCAACACATTTTTACACCACCTTAAAACAATGCCTGACATCAACACATCATTACACCACCTGAAAACAATGCCTGACATCAACACATCTTTACACCACCTGAAAACAATGCCTGACATCAACACATCATTACACCACCTTACAACAATAAATGACATCAACCCATCTTTACACCACCTTAAAACAATGCCTGACATCAACACATCATTACACCACCTTAAAACAATGCCTGACATCAACACATCTTTACACCACCTGAAAACAATGCCTGACATCAACACATCTTTACACCACCTTACAACAATGCCTGACATCAACACATCTTTACACCACCTTAAAACAATGCCTGACATCAACACATCTTTACATCACCTGAAAACAATGCCTGACATCAACACATCTTTACACCACCTGAAAACAATGTCTGACATCAACACATCTTTACACCACCTTATAACAATGCCTGACATCAACACATCTTTACACCAACTGAAAACAATGCCTGACATCAACGCATCATTACACCACCTGAAAACAATGCCTGACATCAACACATCTTTACACCACCTGAAAACAATGCCTGACATCAACACATCTTTACACCACCTTAAAACAATGCCTGACATCAACACATCTTTACACCACCTGAAAACAATGCCTGACATCAACACATCTTTACACCACCTGATAACAATGCCTGACATCAACACATCTTTACACCACCTTAAAACAATGCCTGACATCAACACATCTTTACACCACCTTAAAACAATGCCTGACATCAACACATCATTACGCCACCTTAAAACAATGCCTGACATCAACACATCATTACACCACCTGAAAACAATGCCTGACATCAACACATCTTTACACCACCTTAAAACAATGCCTGGTATCAAAAAATCATTACACCACTTTAAAACAATGCCTAACATCAACACATCTTTACACCACCTGAAAACAATGCCTGACATCAACACATCTTTACACCACCTGAAAACAATGCCTGACATCAACAGATTTTTACACCACCTGAAAACAATGCCCGACATCAACACATCTTTACACCACCTTAAAACAATGCCTGACATCAACACATCATTACACCACCTGAAAACAATGCCTGACATCAACACATCTTTACACCACCTGAAAACAATGCCTGACATCAACACACCATTACACCACCTTAAAACAATGCCTGACATCAACACATCTTTACACCACCTGAAAACAATGCCTGACATCAACACATCATTACACCACCTTAAAACAATGCCTGACATCAACACATCGTTACACTACCTTAAAACAATGCCTGACATCAACACATCTTTACACCACCTTAAAACAATGCCTGACATCAACACATCTTTACACCACCTTAAAACAATGCCTGACATCAACACATCATTACACCACCTTAAAACAATGCCTGACATCAACACATCTTTACACCACCTGAAAACAATGCCTGACATCAACACATCTTTACACCACCTGAAAACAATGCCTGACATCAACACATCTTTACACCACCTTATAACAATACGTGACATCAACACATCTTTACACCACCTGAAAACAATGCCTGACATCAACAAATCTTTACACCACCTTAAAACAATGCCTGACATCAACACATATTTACACCACCTGAAAACAATGCCCGACATCAACACATCTTTACACCACCTTATAACAATGCCTGACATCAACACATCTTTACACCACCTTAAAACAATGCCTGACATCAACACATCTTTACACCACCTGAAAACAATGCCTGACATCAACACATCTTTACACCACCTGAAAACAATGTCTGACATCAACACATCTTTACACCACCTTATAACAATGCCTGACATCAACACATCTTTACACCACCTTAAAACAATGCCTGACATCAACACATCATTACACCACCTGAAAACAATGCCTGACATCAACACATCTTTACACCACCTGAAAACAATGCCTGACATCAACACATCTTTACACCACCTTAAAACAATGCCTGACATCAACACATCTTTACACCACCTGAAAACAATGCCTGACATCAACACATCATTACACCACCTGAAAACAATGCCTGACATCAACACATCTTTACACCACCTTAAAACAATGCCTGGTATCAAAAAATCATTACACCGCTTTAAAACAATGCCTGACATCAACACATCTTCACACCACCTGAAAACAATGCCTGACATCAACACATCTTTACACCACCTTAAAACAATGCCTGGTATCAAAAAATCATTACACCACTTTAAAACAATGCCTGACATCAACACATTTTTACACCACCTGAAAACAATGCCTGACATCAACACATCTTTACATCACCTGAAAACAATGCCTGACATCAACACATCTTTACACCACCTGAAAACAATGCCCGACATCAACACATCTTTACACCACCTTAAAACAATGCCTGACATCAACACATCATTACACCACCTGAAAACAAAGCCTGACATCAACACATCATTACACCACCTTAAAACAATGCCTGACATCAACACATCTTTACACCACCTGAAAACAATGCCTGACATCAACACATCTTTACACCACCTTATAACAATGCCTGACATCAACACATCTTTACACCACCTGAAAACAATGCCTGACATCAACACATCTTTACACCACCTGAAAACAATGCCTGACATCAACACACCATTACACCACCTTAAAACAATGCCTGACATCAACACATCTTTACACCACCTTAAAACAATGCCTGACATCAACACATCTTTACACCACCTGAAAACAATGCCTGACATCAACACATCATTACACCACCTGAAAACAATGCCTGACATCAACACATCTTTACACCACCTTAAAACAATGCCTGGTATCAAAAAATCATTACACCACTTTAAAACAATGCCTGACATCAACACATCTTCACACCACCTGAAAACAATGCCTGACATCAACACATCTTTACACCACCTTAAAACAATGCCTGGTATCAAAAAATCATTACACCACTTTAAAACAATGCCTGACATCAACACATTTTTACACCACCTGAAAACAATGCCTGACATCAACACATCTTTACATCACCTGAAAACAATGCCTGACATCAACACATCTTTACACCACCTGAAAACAATGCCCGACATCAACACATTTTTACACCACCTTAAAACAATGCCTGACATCAACACATCATTACACCACCTGAAAACAAAGCCTGACATCAACACATCATTACACCACCTTAAAACAATGCCTGACATCAACACATCTTTACACCACCTGAAAACAATGCCTGACATCAACACATCTTTACACCACCTTATAACAATGCCTGACATCAACACATCTTTACACCACCTGAAAACAATGCCTGACATCAACACATCTTTACACCACCTGAAAACAATGCCTGACATCAACACACCATTACACCACCTTAAAACAATGCCTGACATCAACACATCTTTACACCACCTTAAAACAATGCCTGACATCAACACATCTTTACACCACCTGAAAACAATGCCTGACATCAACACATCATTACACCACCTGAAAACAATGCCTGACATCAACACATCTTTACACCACCTTAAAACAATGCCTGGTATCAAAAAATCATTACACCACTTTAAAACAATGCCTGACATCAACACATCTTCACACCACCTGAAAACAATGCCTGACATCAACACATCTTTACACCACCTTAAAACAATGCCTGGTATCAAAAAATCATTACACCACTTTAAAACAATGCCTGACATCAACACATCTTCACACCACCTGAAAACAATGCCTGACATCAACACATCGTTACACCACCTGAAAACAATGCCTGACATCAACACACCATTACACCACCTTAAAACAATGCCTGACATCAACACATCTTTACACCACCTTAAAACAATGCCTGACATCAACACATCTTTACACCACCTGAAAACAATGCCTGACATCAACACATCTTTACACCACCTTAAAACAATGCCTGGTATCAAAAAATCATTACACCACTTTAAAACAATGCCTGACATCAACACATCTTCACACCACCTGAAAACAATGCCTGACATCAACACATCTTTACACCACCTTAAAACAATGCCTGACATCAACACATCATTACACCACCTGAAAACAAAGCCTGACATCAACACATCATTACACCACCTTAAAACAATGCCTGACATCAACACATCATTACACCACCTGAAAACAAAGCCTGACATCAACACATCATTACACCACCTGAAAACAATGCCTGACATCAACACATCTTTACATCACCTGAAAACAATGCCTGGCATCAACACATCTTTACACCACCTGAAAACAATGCCCGACATCAACACATCTTTACACCACCTTAAAACAATGCCTGACATCAACACATCATTACACCACCTGAAAACAAAGCCTGACATCAACACATCATTACACCACCTTAAAACAATGCCTGACATCAACACATCTTTACACCACCTGAAAACAATGCCTGACATCAACACATCTTTACACCACCTTATAACAATGCCTGACATCAACACATCTTTACACCACCTGAAAACAATGCCTGACATCAACACATCTTTACACCACCTGAAAACAATGCCTGACATCAACACACCATTACACCACCTTAAAACAATGCCTGACATCAACACATCTTTACACCACCTGAAAACAATGCTTGACATCAACACACCATTACACCACCTTAAAACAATGCCTGACATCAACACATCGTTACACCACCTTAAAACAATGCCTGACATCAACACATCTTTACACCACCTTAAAACAATGCCTGACATCAACACATCTTTACACCACCCTAAAACAATGCCTGACATCAACACATCATTACACCACCTTAAAACAATGCCTGACATCAACACATCTTTACACCACCTGAAAACAATGCCTGACATCAACACATCTTTACACCACCTGATAACAATGCCTGACATCAACACATCATTACACCACCTTACAACAATGCCTGACATCAACACATCTTTACACCACCTTAAAACAATGCCTGACATCAACACATCATTACACCACCTTAAAACAATGCCTGACATCAACACATCTTTACACCACCTGAAAACAATGCCTGACATAAACACACCTTTACACCACCTTACAACAATGCCTGACATCAACACATCTTTACACCACCTTAAAACAATGCCTGACATCAACACATCTTTACACCACCTTAAAACAATGCCTGACATCAACACACCATTACACCACCTGAAAACAATGCCTGACATCAACACATCTTTACACCACCTTAAAACAATGCCTGACATCAACACATCTTTACACCACCTTAAAACAATGCCTGACATCAACACATCTTTACACCACCTTAAAACAATGCCTGACATCAACACATCATTACACCACCTTAAAACAATGCCTGACATCAACACATCTTTACACCACCTTAAAACAATGCCTGACATCAACACATCTTTACACCACCTGAAAACAATGCCTGACATCAACACATCTTTACACCACCTGAAAACAATGCCTGACATCAACACACCATTACACCACCTGAAAACAATGCCTGACATCAACACATATTTACACCACCTTAAAACAATGCCTGACATCAACACATCTTTACACCACCTTAAAACAATGCTTGACATCAACAAATCTTTACACCACCTGAAAACAATGCCTGACATCAACAAATCTTTACACCACCTTAAAACAATGCCTGACATCAACACATCTTTACACCACCTGAAAACAATGCCTGACATCAACACATCTTTACACCACCTGAAAACAATGCCTGACATCAACACACCTTTACACCACCTGAAAACAATGCCTGACATCAACACATCTTTACACCACCTTAAAACAATGCCTGACATCAACACATATTTACACCACCTGAAAACAATGCCTGACATCAACACATCATTACACCACCTTAAAACAATGCCTGACATCAACACATCTTTACACCACCTTAAAACAATGCCTGACATCTACACATCTTTACACCACCTTAAAACAATGTATGACATCAACACATCTTTACACCACCTTAAAACAATGCCTGACATCAACACATCTTTACACCACCTTATAACAATGCCTGACATCAACACATCTTTACACCACCTGAAAACAATGCCTGACATCAACAAATCTTTACACCACCTTAAAACAATGCCTGACATCAACACATATTTACACCACCTGAAAACAATGCCTGACATCAACACATATTTACACCACCTGAAAACAATGCCTGACATCAACACATCATTACACCACCTGAAAACAATGCCTGACATCAACACATCTTTACACCACCTGAAAACAATGCCTGACATCAACACATCATTACACCACCTTACAACAATAAATGACATCAACCCATCTTTACACCACCTTAAAACAATGCCTGACATCAACCCATCATTACACCACCTTAAAACAATGCCTGACATCAACACATCTTTACACCACCTGAAAACAATGCCTGACATCAACACATCTTTACACCACCTTACAACAATGCCTGACATCAACACATCTTTACACCACCTTAAAACAATGCCTGACATCAACACATCTTTACACCACCTGAAAACAATGCCTGACATCAACACATCTTTACACCACCTGAAAACAATGTCTGACATCAACACATCTTTACACCACCTTATAACAATGCCTGACATCAACACATCTTTACACCAACTGAAAACAATGCCTGACATCAACGCATCATTACACCACCTGAAAACAATGCCTGACATCAACACATCTTTACACCACCTGAAAACAATGCCTGACATCAACACATCTTTACACCACCTTAAAACAATGCCTGACATCAACACATCTTTACACCACCTGAAAACAATGCCTGACATCAACACATCTTTACACCACCTGATAACAATGCCTGACATCAACACATCTTTACACCACCTTAAAACAATGCCTGACATCAACACATCTTTACACCACCTTAAAAAAATGCCTGACATCAACACATCATTACACCACCTTAAAACAATGCCTGACATCAACACATCATTACACCACCTGAAAACAATGCCTGACATCAACACATCTTTACACCACCTTAAAACAATGCCTGGTATCAAAAAATCATTACACCACTTTAAAACAATGCCTAACATCAACACATCTTTACACCACCTGAAAACAATGCCTGACATCAACACATATTTACACCACCTGAAAACAATGCCTGACATCAACAGATTTTTACACCACCTGAAAACAATGCCCGACATCAACACATCTTTACACCACCTTAAAACAATGCCTGACATCAACACATCATTACACCACCTGAAAACAATGCCTGACATCAACACATCTTTACACCACCTGAAAACAATGCCTGACATCAACACACCATTACACAACCTTAAAACAATGCCTGACATCAACACATCTTTACACCACCTGAAAACAATGCCTGACATCAACACATCATTACACCACCTTAAAACAATGCCTGACATCAACACATCGTTACACCACCTTAAAACAATGCCTGACATCAACACATCTTTACACCACCTTAAAACAATGCCTGACATCAACACATATATACACCACCTGAAAACAATGCCCGACATCAACACATCTTTACACCACCTTATAACAATGCCTGACATCAACACATCTTTACACCACCTTAAAACAATGCCTGACATCAACACATCTTTACACCACCTGAAAACAATGCCTGACATCAACACATCTTTACACCACCTGAAAACAATGTCTGACATCAACACATCTTTACACCACCTTATAACAATGCCTGACATCAACACATCTTTACACCACCTTAAAACAATGCCTGACATCAACACATCATTACACCACTTGAAAACAATGCCTGACATCAACACATCTTTACACCACCTGAAAACAATGCCTGACATCAACACATCTTTACACCACCTTAAAACAATGCCTGACATCAACACATCTTTCCACCACCTGAAAACAATGCCTGACATCAACACATCATTACACCACCTGAAAACAATGCCTGACATCAACACATCTTTACACCACCTTAAAACAATGCCTGGTATCAAAAAATCATTACACCGCTTTAAAACAATGCCTGACATCAACACATCTTCACACCACCTGAAAACAATGCCTGTCATCAACACATCTTTACACCACCTTAAAACAATGCCTGGTATCAAAAAATCATTACACCACTTTAAAACAATGCCTGACATCAACACATTTTTACACCACCTGAAAACAATGCCTGACATCAACACATCTTTACATCACCTGAAAACAATGCCTGACATCAACACATCTTTACACCACCTGAAAACAATGCCCGACATCAACACATCTTTACACCACCTTATAACAATGCCTGACATCAACACATCTTTACACCACCTGAAAACAATGCCTGACATCAACACATCTTCACACCACCTTATAACAATACCTGACATCAACACATCTTTACACCACCTGAAAACAATGCCTGACATCAACAAATCTTTACACCACCTTAAAACAATGCCTGACATCAACACATATTTACACCACCTGAAAACAATGCCCGACATCAACACATCTTTACACCACCTTATAACAATGCCTGACATCAACACATCTTTACACCACCTTAAAACAATGCCTGACATCAACACATCTTTACACCACCTGAAAACAATGCCTGACATCAACACATCTTTACACCACCTGAAAACAATGTCTGACATCAACACATCTTTACACCACCTTATAACAATGCCTGACATCAACACATCTTTACACCACCTTAAAACAATGCCTGACATCAACACATCATTACACCACCTGAAAACAATGCCTGACATCAACACATCTTTACACCACCTGAAAACAATGCCTGACATATACACATCTTTACACCACCTTAAAACAATGCCTGACATCAACACATCTTTACACCACCTGAAAACAATGCCTGACATCAACACATCATTACACCACCTGAAAACAATGCCTGACATCAACACATCTTTACACCACCTTAAAACAATGCCTGGTATCAAAAAATCATTACACCGCTTTAAAACAATGCCTGACATCAACACATCTTCACACCACCTGAAAACAATGCCTGACATCAACACATCTTTACACCACCTTAAAACAATGCCTGGTATCAAAAAATCATTACACCACTTTAAAACAATGCCTGACATCAACACATTTTTACACCACCTGAAAACAATGCCTGACATCAACACATCTTTACATCACCTGAAAACAATGCCTGACATCAACACATCTTTACACCACCTGAAAACAATGCCCGACATCAACACATCTTTACACCACCTTAAAACAATGCCTGACATCAACACATCATTACACCACCTGAAAACAAAGCCTGACATCAACACATCATTACACCACCTTAAAACAATGCCTGACATCAACACATCTTTACACCACCTGAAAACAATGCCTGACATCAACACATCTTTACACCACCTTATAACAATGCCTGACATCAACACATCTTTACACCCCCTGAAAACAATGCCTGACATCAACACATCTTTACACCACCTGAAAACAATGCCTGACATCAACACACCATTACACCACCTTAAAACAATGCCTGACATCAACACATCTTTACACCACCTTAAAACAATGCCTGACATCAACACATCTTTACACCACCTGAAAACAATGCCTGACATCAACACATCATTACACCACCTGAAAACAATGCCTGACATCAACACATCTTTACACCACCTTAAAACAATGCCTGGTATCAAAAAATCATTACACCACTTTAAAACAATGCCTGACATCAACACATCTTCACACCACCTGAAAACAATGCCTGACATCAACACATCTTTACACCACCTTAAAACAATGCCTGGTATCAAAAAATCATTACACCACTTTAAAACAATGCCTGACATCAACACATTTTTACACCACCTGAAAACAATGCCTGACATCAACACATCTTTACATCACCTGAAAACAATGCCTGACATCAACACATCTTTACACCACCTGAAAACAATGCCCGACATCAACACATCTTTACACCACCTTAAAACAATGCCTGACATCAACACATCATTACACCACCTGAAAACAAAGCCTGACATCAACACATCATTACACCACCTTAAAACAATGCCTGACATCAACACATCTTTACACCACCTGAAAACAATGCCTGACATCAACACATCTTTACACCACCTTTTAACAATGCCTGACATCAACACATCTTTACACCACCTGAAAACAATGCCTGACATCAACACATCTTTACACCACCTGAAAACAATGCCTGACATCAACACACCATTACACCACCTTAAAACAATGCCTGACATCAACACATCTTTACACCACCTTAAAACAATGCCTGACATCAACACATCTTTACACCACCTGAAAACAATGCCTGACATCAACACATCATTACACCACCTGAAAACAATGCCTGACATCAACACATCTTTACACCACCTTAAAACAATGCCTGGTATCAAAAAATCATTACACCACTTTAAAACAATGCCTGACATCAACACATCTTCACACCACCTGAAAACAATGCCTGACATCAACACATCTTTACACCACCTTAAAACAATGCCTGGTATCAAAAAATCATTACACCACTTTAAAACAATGCCTGACATCAACACATCTTCACACCACCTGAAAACAATGCCTGACATCAACACATCGTTACACCACCTGAAAACAATGCCTGACATCAACACACCATTACACCACCTTAAAACAATGCCTGACATCAACACATCTTTACACCACCTTAAAACAATGCCTGACATCAACACATCTTTACACCACCTGAAAACAATGCCTGACATCAACACATCTTTACACCACCTTAAAACAATGCCTGGTATCAAAAAATCATTACACCACTTTAAAACAATGCCTGACATCAACACATCTTCACACCACCTGAAAACAATGCCTGACATCAACACATCTTTACACCACCTTAAAACAATGCCTGACATCAACACATCATTACACCACCTGAAAACAAAGCCTGACATCAACACATCATTACACCACCTTAAAACAATGCCTGACATCAACACATTTTTACACCACCTGAAAACAATGCCTGACATCAACACATCTTTACATCACCTGAAAACAATGCCTGGCATCAACACATCTTTACACCACCTGAAAACAATGCCCGACATCAACACATCTTTACACCACCTTAAAACAATGCCTGACATCAACACATCATTACACCACCTGAAAACAAAGCCTGACATCAACACATCATTACACCACCTTAAAACAATGCCTGACATCAACACATCTTTACACCACCTGAAAACAATGCCTGACATCAACACATCTTTACACCACCTTATAACAATGCCTGACATCAACACATCTTTACACCACCTGAAAACAATGCCTGACATCAACACATCTTTACACCACCTGAAAACAATGCCTGACATCAACACACCATTACACCACCTTAAAACAATGCCTGACATCAACACATCTTTACACCACCTGAAAACAATGCTTGACATCAACACACCATTACACCACCTTAAAACAATGCCTGACATCAACACATCGTTACACCACCTTAAAACAATGCCTGACATCAACACATCTTTACACCACCTTAAAACAATGCCTGACATCAACACATCTTTACACCACCCTAAAACAATGCCTGACATCAACACATCATTACACCACCTTAAAACAATGCCTGACATCAACACATCTTTACACCACCTGAAAACAATGCCTGACATCAACACATCTTTACACCACCTGAAAACAATGCCTGACATCAACAAATCTTTACACCACCTTAAAACAATGCCTGACATCAACACATATTTACACCACCTGAAAACAATGCCCGACATCAACACATCTTTACACCACCTTATAACAATGCCTGACATCAACACATCTTTACACCACCTTAAAACAATGCCTGACATCAACACATCTTTACACCATCTGAAAACAATGCCTGACATCAACACATCTTTACACCACCTGAAAACAATGTCTGACATCAACACATCTTTACACCACCTTATAACAATGCCTGACATCAACACATCTTTACACCACCTTAAAACAATGCCTGACATCAACACATCATTACACCACCTGAAAGCAATGCCTGACATCAACACATCTTTACACCACCTGAAAACAATGCCTGACATCAACACATCTTTACACCACCTTAAAACAATGCCTGACATCAACACATCTTTACACCACCTGAAAACAATGCCTGACATCAACACATCATTACACCACCTGAAAACAATGCCTGACATCAACACATCTTTACACCACCTTAAAACAATGCCTGGTATCAAAAAATCATTACACCACTTTAAAACAATGCCTGACATCAACACATCTTCACACCACCTGAAAACAATGCCTGACATCAACACATCTTTACACCACCTGAAAACAATGCCTGACATCAACACATCTTTACACCACCTGAAAACAATGCCTGACATCAACACATCTTTACACCACCTTAAAACAATGCCTGGTATCAAAAAATCATTACACCACTTTAAAACAATGCCTGACATCAACACATCTTCACACCACCTGAAAACAATGCCTGACATCAACACATCTTTACACCACCTGAAAACAATGCCCGACATCAACACATCTTTACACCACCTTAAAACAATGCCTGACATCAACACATCATTACACCACCTGAAAACAATGCCTGACATCAACACATCTTTACACCACCTGAAAACAATGCCTGACATCAACACATCATTACACCACCTTAAAACAATGCCTGACATCAACACATCTTTACACCACCTGAAAACAATGCCTGACATCAACACATCTTTACACCACCTTATAACAATGCCTGACATCAACACATCTTTACACCACCTGAAAACAATGCCTGACATCAACACATCTTTACACCACCTGAAAACAATGCCTGACATCAACACACCATTACACCACCTTAAAACAATGCCTGACATCAACACATCTTTACACCACCTGAAAACAATGCCTGACATCAACACATCTTTACACCACCTTATAACAATGCCTGACATCAACACATCTTTACACCACCTGAAAACAATGCCTGACATCAACACATCTTTACACCACCTGAAAACAATGCCTGACATCAACACACCATTACACCACCTTAAAACAATGCCTGACATCAACACATCTTTACACCCCCTGAAAACAATGCCTGACATCAACACATCGTTACACCACCTTAAAACAATGCCTGACATCAACACATCTTTACACCACCTTAAAACAATGCCTGACATCAACACATCATTACACCACCTTAAAACAATGCCTGACATCAACACATCTTTACACCACCTAAAAACAGAATCCATCCTGTTTGGGTCCCACATCAAACTTAAGAGAGTCAATCACTTCACCATAAAAGTAGGTGACAGTGTCATCACCAGGAAAGATGAGGTCACCTACCTAGGTTCCATTCTAGAGGCTAACCTTTCCTGTGATAAAATGGCAACCAAGGTAATCAAAAAGGTTAACCAACGAACGAGATTTCTCTACAGAATTTCCTCTCTGGTCAACAAAAGTACCTTGAGGATTCTGGCGGGAACTCTCGTTCAACCCTTTTTCGATTACGCATGCACCTCCTGGTACCCTAGCACCTCCAAAACCCTCAAATCTAAACTCCAAACATCTCAGAACAAGCTAGTCAGGTTACTTCTAGACCTCCACCCCAGATCCCACCTCACTCCTACCCACTTCTCTAAAGTGGGCTGGCTCAAGGTGGAGGACAGAGTTAAACAACTTGCACTGAGCCTAGTCTATAAAATCCGCTACACCTCCCTGATACCGAAGTACATGTCAAACTACTTCCTTAACGTAAATGACCGCCATAACCACAACACCAGGGGGTGCTCCACTAACCACGTTAAACCCAGATTCCGAACTAACAAAGGTCTTAACTCATTCTCTTTCTATGCCACATCAATGTGGAATGCGCTCCCAACAGGTATAAAAGAAAGGGCATCTCTATCCTCCTTCAAAACCGCTATAAAAGTTCACCTCCAGGCAGCTACAACCCTAAACTAACACCCTACCCGGATTGCTAATAATCAAATGTAAACAATCAAATGCAGATTCTTTTTCTTATGCCTTCTGATCTCTCTCTCTCTCTCTCTCTCTCTCTCTCTCTCTCTCTCTCTCTCTCTCTCTCTCTCTCTATGTCCACTACCCCCCCCCACCCCCCCACCCCACCCCCCCTCCACACTCCTGATTGTAAATAATGTAAATAATTCAATGTGATTATCTTGTGTGATGACTGTATTATGATGATAGTATATATGATAGTATATATCTGTATCATGAATCAATTTAAGTGGACCCCGACTTAAACAAGTTGAAAAACTTATTCGGGTGTTACCATTTAGTGGTCAATTGTACGGAATATGTACTTCACTGTGCAACCTACTAATAAAAGTCTCAATCAATCAATCAATCAAAACCTTATAACAAAACCTGACATCAACACATCTTTACACCACCTGAAAACAATGCCTGACATCAACACATCTTTACACCACCTTAAAACAATGCCTGACATCAACACATCTTTACACCACCTTAAAACAATGCCTGACATCAACACATCTGTACACCACCTTATAACAATGCCTGACATCAACACATCATTACACCACCTGAAAACAATGCCTGACATCAACACATCTTTACACCACCTTAAAACAATGCCTGACATCAACACATCTTTACACCACCTTAAAACAATGCCTGACATCAACACATCTTTACACCACCTGAAAACAATGCCTGACATCAACACATCTTTACACCACCTTAAAACAATGCCTGACATCAACACATCATTACACCACCTTAAAACAATGCCTGACATCAACACATCTTTACACCACCTTATAACAAAACCTGACATCAACACATCTTTACACCACCTTAAAATAATGCCTGACATCAACACATCTTTACACCACCTTAAAACAATGCCTGACATCAACACATCTTTACACCACCTTAAAACAATGCCTGACATCAACACATCTTTACACCCCCTGAAAACAATGCCTGACATCAACACATCTTTACACCACCTTAAAACAATGCCTGACATCAACACATCTGTACACCACCTTATAACAATGCCTGACATCAACACATCATTACACCACCTGAAAACAATGCCTGACATCAACACATCTTTACACCACCTTAAAACAATGCCTGACATCAACACATCTTTACACCACCTTAAAACAATGCCTGACATCAACACATCTTTACACCACCTTAAAACAATGCCTGACATCAACACATCTTTACACCACCTTATAACAAAACCTGACATCAACACATCTTTACACCACCTTAAAATAATGCCTGACATCAACACATCTTTACACCACCTTAAAACAATGCCTGACATCAACACATCTTTACACCACCTTAAAACAATGCCTGACATCAACACATCTTTACACCCCCTGAAAACAATGCCTGACATCAACACATCTTTACACCACCTTAAAACAATGCCTGACATCAACACATCTGTACACCACCTTATAACAATGCCTGACATCAACACATCATTACACCACCTGAAAACAATGCCTGACATCAACACATCTTTACACCACCTTAAAACAATGCCTGACATCAACACATCTTTACACCACCTTAAAACAATGCCTGACATCAACACATCTTTACACCACCTTAAAACAATGCCT
This sequence comes from Entelurus aequoreus, assembly GCF_033978785.1. NCBI lineage: Eukaryota > Metazoa > Chordata > Actinopteri > Syngnathiformes > Syngnathidae > Entelurus > Entelurus aequoreus. The sequence goes on from NC_084739.1 coordinate 68,728,950, forward strand.
GACATCAACACATCTTTACACCACCTTAAAACAATGCCTGACATCAACACATCTGTACACCACCTTATAACAATGCCTGACATCAACACATCATTACACCACCTGAAAACAATGCCTGACATCAACACATCTTTACACCACCTTAAAACAATGCCTGACATCAACACATCTTTACACCACCTTAAAACAATGCCTGACATCAACACATCTTTACACCACCTTAAAACAATGCCTGACATCAACACATCTTTACACCACCTGAAAACAATGCCTGACATCAACACATCTTTACACCACCTTAAAACAATGCCTGACATCAACACGTCTCTACACCACCTTAAAACAATGCCTGACATCAACACATCTTTACACCACCTTAAAACAATGCCTGACATCAACACATCTGTACACCACCTTATAACAATGCCTGACATCAACACATCATTACACCACCTGAAAACAATGCCTGACATCAACACATCTTTACACCACCTTAAAACAATGCCTGACATCAACACATCTTTACACCACCTTAAAACAATGCCTGACATCAACACATCTTTACACCACCTGAAAACAATGCCTGACATCAACACATCTTTACACCACCTTAAAACAATGCCTGACATCAACACATCATTACACCACCTTAAAACAATGCCTGACATCAACACATCTTTACACCACCTTATAACAAAACCTGACATCAACACATCTTTACACCACCTTAAAATAATGCCTGACATCAACACATCTTTACACCACCTTAAAACAATGCCTGACATCAACACATCTTTACACCACCTTAAAACAATGCCTGACATCAACACATCTTTACACCCCCTGAAAACAATGCCTGACATCAACACATCTTTACACCACCTTAAAACAATGCCTGACATCAACACATCTGTACACCACCTTATAACAATGCCTGACATCAACACATCATTACACCACCTGAAAACAATGCCTGACATCAACACATCTTTACACCACCTTAAAACAATGCCTGACATCAACACATCTTTACACCACCTTAAAACAATGCCTGACATCAACACATCTTTACACCACCTTAAAACAATGCCTGACATCAACACATCTTTACACCACCTTAAAACAATGCCTGACATCAACACATCTGTACACCACCTTATAACAATGCCTGACATCAACACATCATTACACCACCTGAAAACAATGCCTGACATCAACACATCTTTACACCACCTTAAAACAATGCCTGACATCAACACATCTTTACACCACCTTAAAACAATGCCTGACATCAACACATCTTTACACCACCTTAAAACAATGCCTGACATCAACACATCTGTACACCACCTTATAACAATGCCTGACATCAACACATCATTACACCACCTGAAAACAATGCCTGACATCAACACATCTGTACACCATCTTATAACAATGCCTGACATCAACACATCTTTACACCACCTTAAAACAATGCCTGACATCAACACATCTTTACACCACCTTACAACAATGCCTGACATCAACACATCTTTACACCACCTTAAAACAATGCCTGACATCAACACATCTTTACACCACCTTAAAACAATGCCTGACATCAACACATCTGTACACCACCTTATAACAATGCCTGACATCAACACATCTTTACACCACCTTAAAACAATGCCTGACATCAACACATCTTTACACCACCTGAAAACAATGCTTGACATCAACACACCATTACACCACCTTAAAACAATGCCTGACATCAACACATCGTTACACCACCTTAAAACAATGCCTGACATCAACACATCTTCACACCACCTTAAAACAATGCCTGACATCAACACATCTTTACACCACCCTAAAACAATGCCTGACATCAACACATCATTACACCACCTTAAAACAATGCCTGACATCAACACATCTTTACACCACCTGAAAACAATGCCTGACATCAACACATCTTTACACCACCTGAAAACAATGCCTGACATCAACAAATCTTTACACCACCTTAAAACAATGCCTGACATCAACACATATTTACACCACCTGAAAACAATGCCCGACATCAACACATCTTTACACCACCTTATAACAATGCCTGACATCAACACATCTTTACACCACCTTAAAACAATGCCTGACATCAACACATCTTTACACCATCTGAAAACAATGCCTGACATCAACACATCTTTACACCATCTGAAAACAATGCCTGACATCAACACATCTTTACACCACCTGAAAACAATGCCTGACATCAACACATCTTTACACCACCTTAAAACAATGCCTGACATCAACACATCATTACACCACCTGAAAGCAATGCCTGACATCAACACATCTTTACACCACCTGAAAACAATGCCTGACATCAACACATCTTTACACCACCTTAAAACAATGCCTGACATCAACACATCTTTACACCACCTGAAAACAATGCCTGACATCAACACATCATTACACCACCTGAAAAAAATGCCTGACATCAACACATCTTTACACCACCTTAAAACAATGCCTGGTATCAAAAAATCATTACACCACTTTAAAACAATGCCTGACATCAACACATCTTCACACCACCTGAAAACAATGCCTGACATCAACACATCTTTACACCACCTGAAAACAATGCCTGACATCAACACATCTTTACACCACCTGAAAACAATGCCCGACATCAACACATCTTTACACCACCTTAAAACAATGCCTGACATCAACACATCATTACACCACCTGAAAACAATGCCTGACATCAACACATCTTTACACCACCTGAAAACAATGCCTGACATCAACACATCATTACACCACCTTAAAACAATGCCTGACATCAACACATCTTTACACCACCTGAAAACAATGCCTGACATCAACACATCTTTACACCACCTTATAACAATGCCTGACATCAACACATCTTTACACCACCTGAAAACAATGCCTGACATCAACACATCTTTACACCACCTGAAAACAATGCCTGACATCAACACACCATTACACCACCTTAAAACAATGCCTGACATCAACACATCTTTACACCCCCTGAAAACAATGCCTGACATCAACACATCGTTACACCACCTTAAAACAATGCCTGACATCAACACATCTTTACACCACCTTATAACAATGCCTGACATCAACACATCATTACACCACCTGAAAACAATGCCTGACATCAACACATCTTTACACCACCTTATAACAAAACCTGACATCAACACATCTTTACACCACCTTAAAACAATGCCTGACATCAACACATCTTTACACCACCTGAAAACAATGCCTGACATCAACACATCTTTACACCACCTTAAAACAATGCCTGACATCAACACATCTTTACACCACCTTAAAACAATGCCTGACATCAACACATCATTACACCACCTTAAAACAATGCCTGACATCAACACATCTTTACACCACCTTATAACAAAACCTGACATCAACACATCTTTACACCACCTTAAAATAATGCCTGACATCAACACATCTTTACACCACCTTAAAACAATGCCTGACATCAACACATCTTTACACCACCTTAAAACAATGCCTGACATCAACACATCTTTACACCCCCTGAAAACAATGCCTGACATCAACACATCTTTACACCACCTTAAAACAATGCCTGACATCAACACATCTGTACACCACCTTATAACAATGCCTGACATCAACACATCATTACACCACCTGAAAACAATGCCTGACATCAACACATCTTTACACCACCTTAAAACAATGCCTGACATCAACACATCTTTACACCACCTTAAAACAATGCCTGACATCAACACATCTTTACACCACCTTAAAACAATGCCTGACATCAACACATCTTTACACCACCTTAAAACAATGCCTGACATCAACACATCTGTACACCACCTTATAACAATGCCTGACATCAACACATCATTACACCACCTGAAAACAATGCCTGACATCAACACATCTTTACACCACCTTAAAACAATGCCTGACATCAACACATCTTTACACCACCTTAAAACAATGCCTGACATCAACACATCTTTACACCACCTTAAAACAATGCCTGACATCAACACATCTGTACACCACCTTATAACAATGCCTGACATCAACACATCATTACACCACCTGAAAACAATGCCTGACATCAACACATCTGTACACCATCTTATAACAATGCCTGACATCAACACATCTTTACACCACCTTAAAACAATGCCTGACATCAACACATCTTTACACCACCTTACAACAATGCCTGACATCAACACATCTTTACACCACCTTAAAACAATGCCTGACATCAACACATCTTTACACCACCTTAAAACAATGCCTGACATCAACACATCTGTACACCACCTTATAACAATGCCTGACATCAACACATCTTTACACCACCTGAAAACAATGCCTGACATCAACACATCTTTACACCACCTTAAAACAATGCCTGACATCAACACATCTTTACACCACCTTAAAACAATGCCTGACATCAACACATCTTTACACCACCTTACAACAATGCCTGACATCAACACATCTTTACACCACCTGAAAACAATGGATGTGCCCTTCAAATTGGCGGGAATGGGGTGCAGACCCGTCCACGTCCACGTGCACGTCCACGTGCACGTCCACGTGCACGTCCACGTGCACGTCCACGTCCACGTTATAATGGATGATTTACCTTTTGATTATTTTTAATATGCTTATTTTGATGAATTATTTCGGCCTATTTAACGCATGCAACTTTGAAATGTATTTATAATATAAATGTATTATATATAATATACTATACTAATACTTATTATTATTGCAGATTTTGGGTGCTTTGTTTCCTCCTGTTGTTGTTTGTTGACACTTTGGGATTTAAATAAATGTGAACTGTTGCTAACTCTCTGCCTTGCCACCCTTGGTTTGAAAGTCTGGTTTGCAAAAGTTACATCACCTTCACCCGAGGCGGGGTGTGACAGTACAATATCACAACAATCATACGGTTATTGTCAGTACTGTCAGAAAACAAAGACTACAACCAACGCTAGCAATGGTTATACTGGTTAGACCTACAGGCCACTGTTTCAAAGGTTTCAGATTGCCATATAACTTGGTGAATGTGGTCCACCATATGCAAACACCAATGGGGAATGAGTTGATCATGTGATTTGTCTCCATATGTGTCACATTGCCATGATGACTAATGTTGGAACCATTTCCTCAGCATAGCAGCATGAAGTAGAATTGTAGTTTTTATTGTTTGTTTTATAGTCCAAATACTTCCATATTGTACTTTACACACTCTTTAGTTAGCAGTTTTTTTGCCATTCTTCCTCTCCAAGATGTTATTATTTGAATGCACGGCACAATGCAGATGGAAGAACGGTACCGGTACTTTTCAAAGGCGGTATAGTACCGATTTCAACTGATTAGTACTGTGATACTTAAGTAGTACTGGTATACCGTACAACCCTAATACTGATATTCCCTGGGGTGACCCGCGCCCCCTCCTGGGGGACCTGCCCCACTTTTTAAGAGAAAACTAAAGGAAGACTTTGCACAGAAAGGTCAGATAATGTTTTTAAGTGGTTTACCTTCAGTATTTCATCCTGGTAAGCAGCATTTCCTGCGTTGCACACTCGTTTGTTTTGTCGGAAATATTCAATAAAAAATCGTCCACTGCAGAGGACGTAGGTTCTCAGGAGAATATCAAGTCAGTTCCTTTGTCGAAGCAACAGAAGCGTTTTTACCCTCAGGCTCGTTACTTACTTTATTGCTGAGTAAACCACTGCTTTCATGACAGCAACACAGCCTGTCACCTTTAAGGGTATCAAACCCGCGCACAAATTAGAGCAACAGTTGCCCCCGAGTGCGTCTCCGTCGGAATGAAAGATTCCTGTGACGGGCAGCTTGAGTACATCAGCAGGAGCGTTAATCGATGGGGTCAGAGAGCGGCGGGGGAGGGGCAGACATGTATATTACCACCGTAAACATTGCACACGACGTGCTCCGCCTCCAGCGCCAAGTCATTTCAAAGGCAGCCAGGAATGGCGGCGCTTTATTTGAATAAAACCTGGAGAGTCGAGTTACAAGACAGGCTTTTATTTTGACGGGGAGAACTAAAGAGCACTACTAAAGAGCGACTAATCCAACAGTGACTAAGAGCTGGGCTTGACTTCCTTCTGGCGTCCTCTCAGAGTTTCAATCCCGGGAATAGTCCGCTACTAATCAGCCGCACCACCGCCAAGTCAGGACGCACGCCAGCGCCATCCAGCCTCAGCTCCTCCACGCCAGTTCTGCCGCAACAGTTGTTTCATTCCTACCGCTCATAAATTATTGGGCGGGATAAATATTTGAAAAGCCGACTTCTTCCCGGGCGCCTTTGTCCGATGTGCAGTAAGCAGGCTGCAGGTGGCCGAGGTGTGGTAGACGTCGGTAACCTGAGAGGAGAGTCTTGTGGTCGTGGATTTATTTTGAAATACACAAAATGGAAAATGAGCAATAAATAACGTGTTGTTGTTTTCATCACTTAAGGATGGGTACCAGATTTGTGTTGATACTACCAGTTAAAACGTAAAACCAAACGGTGCTTTATTTCATTACCTTTGTTGCATGGGACTTCACACCCGAGTACTTGTTTGATGTTGTCATTACTGCCACAAGTGGTGCAAAAGTGTATTACACCTGAGTACTTGTGTGACGTTGTCATTACTGCCACAAGTGGCGTAAAAGTGTATTACGCCCGAGTACTTGTGTGATGTTGTCATTACTGCCACAAGTGGTGCAAAAGTGTATTACGCCCGAGTACTTGTGTGACGTTGTCATTACTGCCACAAGTGGTGTAAAAGTGTATTACACCTGAGTACTTGTGTGATGTTGTCATTACTGCCACAAGTGGTGTAAAAGTGTATTACACCTGAGTACTTGTGTGATGTTGTCATTACTGCCACAGGTGGTGTAAAAGTGTATTACACCTGAGTACTTGTGTGATGTTGTCATTACTGCCACAGGTGGTGTAAAAGTGTATTACGCCCGAGTACTTGTGTGATGTTTTCATTACTGCCACAAGTGGTGTAAAAGTGTATTACGCCCGAGTACCTGTGTGATGTTGTCATTACTGCCACAAGTGGTGTAAAAGTGTATTACGCCTGAGTACTTGTGTGATGTTGTCATTACTGCCACAAGTGGTGTAAAAGTGTATTACACCTGAGTACTTGTGTGATGTTGTCATTACTGCCACGAGTGGTGTAAAAGTGTATTACACCTGAGTACTTGTGTGATGTTGTCATTACTGCCACAGGTGGTGTAAAAGTGTATTACACCTGAGTACTTGTGTGATGTTGTCATTACTGCCACAGGTGGTGTAAAAGTGTATTACGCCCGAGTACTTGTGTGATGTTTTCATTACTGCCACAAGTGGTGTAAAAGTGTATTACGCCCGAGTACCTGTGTGATGTTGTCATTACTGCCACAAGTGGTGTAAAAGTGTATTACGCCTGAGTACTTGTGTGATGTTGTCATTACTGCCACAAGTGGTGTAAAAGTGTATTACGCCCGAGTACTTGTGTGATGTTGTCATTACTGCCACAAGTGGCGTAAAAGTGTATTACGCCCGAGTACTTGTGTGATGTTGTCATTACTGCCACAAGTGGTGCAAAAGTGTATTACGCCCGAGTACTTGTGTGACGTTGTCATTACTGCCACAAGTGGCGTAAAAGTGTATTACACCTGAGTACTTGTGTGACGTTGTCATTACTGCCACAAGTGGTGCAAAAGTGTATTACACCTGAGTACTTGTGTGACGTTGTCATTACTGCCACAAGTGGCGTAAAAGTGTATTACGCCCGAGTACTTGTGTGATGTTGTCATTACTGCCACAAGTGGTGTAAAAGTGTATTACACCTGAGTACTTGTGTGATGTTGTCATTACTGCCACGAGTGGTGTAAAAGTGTATTACACCTGAGTACTTGTGTGATGTTGTCATTACTGCCACAAGTGGTGTAAAAGTGTATTACGCCCGAGTACCTGTGTGATGTTGTCATTACTGCCACAAGTGGTGTAAAAGTGTATTACGCCCGAGTACTTGTGTGATGTTGTCATTACTGCCACAAGTGGCGTAAAAGTGTATTACGCCCGAGTACTTGTGTGATGTTGTCATTACTGCCACAAGTGGTGCAAAAGTGTATTACGCCCGAGTACTTGTGTGACGTTGTCATTACTGCCACAAGTGGCGTAAAAGTGTATTACGCCCGAGTACTTGTGTGATGTTGTCATTACTGCCACAAGTGGTGCAAAAGTGTATTACGCCCGAGTACTTGTGTGATGTTGTCATTACTGCCACATGTGGTGTAAAAGTGTATTACACCCGAGTACTTGTGTGATGTTGTCATTACTGCCACAAGTGGTGCAAAAGTGTATTACACCTGAGTACTTGTGTGACGTTGTCATTACTGCCACAAGTGGCGTAAAAGTGTATTACGCCCGAGTACTTGTGTGATGTTGTCATTACTGCCACAAGTGGTGTAAAAGTGTATTACACCTGAGTACTTGTGTGATGTTGTCATTACTGCCACGAGTGGTGTAAAAGTGTATTACACCTGAGTACTTGTGTGATGTTGTCATTACTGCCACAGGTGGTGTAAAAGTGTATTACGCCCGAGTACTTGTGTGATGTTGTCATTACTGCCACAAGTGGCGTAAAAGTGTATTACGCCCGAGTACTTGTGTGATGTTGTCATTACTGCCACAAGTGGTGTAAAAGTGTATTACACCTGAGTACTTGTGTGATGTTGTCATTACTGCCACGAGTGGTGTAAAAGTGTATTACACCTGAGTACTTGTGTGATGTTGTCATTACTGCCACAGGTGGTGTAAAAGTGTATTACGCCCGAGTACTTGTGTGATGTTGTCATTACTGCCACAAGTGGTGTAAAAGTGTATTACACCTGAGTACTTGTGTGATGTTGTCATTACTGCCACAAGTGGTGTAAAAGTGTATTACACCTGAGTACTTGTGTGATGTTGTCATTATTGCCACAAGTGGTGCAAAAGTGTATTACGCCCGAGTACCTGTGTGATGTTGTCATTACTGCCACAAGTGGTGTAAAAGTGTATTACGCCCGAGTACTTGTGTGATGTTGTCATTACTGCCACAAGTGGTGTAAAAGTGTATTACGCCCGAGTACTTGTGTGATGTTGTCATTACTGCCACAAGTGGTGTAAAAGTGTATTACACCTGAGTACTTGTGTGATGTTGTCATTACTGCCACAAGTGGTGTAAAAGTGTATTACACCTGAGTACTTGTGTGACGTTGTCATTACTGCCACAAGTGGTGTAAAAGTGTATTACGCCCGAGTACTTGTGTGATGTTGTCATTACTGCCACAAGTGGTGTAAAAGTGTATTACGCCCGAGTACTTGTGTGATGTTGTCATTACTGCCACAAGTGGTGTAAAAGTGTATTACACCTGAGTACTTGTGTGACGTTGTCATTACTGCCACAAGTGGTGCAAAAGTGTATTACACCTGAGTACTTGTGTGACGTTGTCATTACTGCCACAAGTGGCGTAAAAGTGTATTACGCCCGAGTACTTGTGTGATGTTGTCATTACTGCCACAAGTGGTGCAAAAGTGTATTACGCCCGAGTACTTGTGTGATGTTGTCATTACTGCCACATGTGGTGTAAAAGTGTATTACACCCGAGTACTTGTGTGATGTTGTCATTACTGCCACAAGTGGTGCAAAAGTGTATTACACTTGAGTACTTGTGTGACGTTGTCATTACTGCCACAAGTGGCGTAAAAGTGTATTACGCCCGAGTACTTGTGTGATGTTGTCATTACTGCCACAAGTGGTGTAAAAGTGTATTACACCTGAGTACTTGTGTGATGTTGTCATTACTGCCATGAGTGGTGTAAAAGTGTATTACACCTGAGTACTTGTGTGATGTTGTCATTACTGCCACAGGTGGTGTAAAAGTGTATTACGCCCGAGTACTTGTGTGATGTTGTCATTACTGCCACAAGTGGTGCAAAAGTGTATTACGCCCGAGTACTTGTGTGATGTTGTCATTACTGCCACAAGTGGTGTAAAAGTGTATTACACCCGAGTACTTGTGTGATGTTATCATTACTGCCACAAGTGGTGTAAAAGTGTATTACACCTGAGTACTTGTGTGATGTTGTCATTACTGCCACAAGTGGTGTAAACGTTTATTACAACCGAGTACTTCGTGTTATGTGGGCTCTGTACCGAGGATGTCGTTGTGGCTTGTGCAGCCCTTTGAGACACTTGGGATTTAGGGCTATATAAATAAACATTGATTGATTGATTGATTAAAGTCAACATTTTAACGTCTTTCTCCTCTTTCAGTCCACTTTTTAATAGTATTTTTCTAGAATGTGCTGGTGGCCCCAAATGGCCCCCAGGCTGCACTTTGCTGCTACGATATCTTGATTCTTGATTATTATCAGCAACATATTACTAACCTTGGCTTCCTCTTGTCCATACTGACTTTGGACCATATTTCATTTTGACCATGTTTCATTTTGACAATTTTTCATTTTGACCATATTTCATTTTGACCATGTTTCATTTTGACCATATTTCATTTTGTCCATATTTCATTTTGACTATATTTAATTTTGACCATGTTTCATTTTGACCATATTTCATTTTGTCCATATTTCATTTGGACTATATTTCATTTTGACCATATTTCATTTTGACCATGTTTCATTTTGACCATATTTCATTTTGTCCATATTTCATTTTGACCATGTTTCATTTTGTCCATATTTCATTTTGACCATGTTTCATTTTGACCTTATTTCATTTTGACCATGTTTCAATTTGACCATATTTCATTTTGTCCATATTTCATTTTGACTATATTTAATTTTGACCATGTTTCATTTTGACAATATTTCATTTTGTACATATTTCATTTTGACTATATTTCATTTTGACCATGTTTCATTTTGACCATATTTCATTTTGTCCATATTTCATTTTGACCATGTTTCATTTTGACCATATTTCATTTTGACCATGTTTCATTTTGACCATATTTCATTTTGACCATGTTTCATTTTGACCATATTTCATTTTGTCCATATTTAATTTTGACTATATTTAATTTTGACCATGTTTCATTTTGACCATATTTCATTTTGACCATATTTCATTTTGACCATGTTTCATTTTGACCATATTTCATTTTGTCCATATTTCATTTTGACCATGTTTCATTTTGACCATATTTCATTTTGACCATGTTTCATTTTGACCTTATTTCATTTTGACCATGTTTCAATTTGACCATATTTCATTTAGTCCATATTTCATTTTGACTATATTTAATTTTGACCATGTTTCATTTTGACCATATTTCATTTTGTCCATATTTCATTTTGACTATATTTCATTTTGACCATATTTCATTTTGACCATGTTTCATTTTGACCATATTTCATTTTGTCCATATTTCATTTTGACCATGTTTCATTTTGACCATATTTCATTTTGACCATGTTTCATTTTGACCATATTTCATTTTGACCATGTTTCATTTTGACCATATTTCATTTTGTCCATATTTAATTTTGACTATATTTAATTTTGACCATGTTTCATTTTGACCACATTTCATTTTGACCATATTTCATTTTGACCATGTTTCATTTTGATCATATTTCATTTTGTCCATATTTCATTTTTACTATATTTAATTTTGACCATGTTTTATTTTGACCATATTTCATTTTGTCCATATTTCATTTTGACCTTGTTTCATTTTGACCATATTTTATTTTGACCATGTTTCATTTTGACCATATTTCATTTTGACCATGTTTCATTTTGACCATATTTCATTTCGACCATATTTCATTTTTGACCATGTTTCATTTTGTCCATATTTAATTTTGACTATATTTAATTTTGACCATGTTTCATTTTGACCATATTTCATTTTGACCATATTTCATTTTGACCATGTTTCATTTTGACCATATTTCATTTTGTCCATATTTCATTTTTACTATATTTAATTTTGTCCATATTTCATTTTGACCATATTTTATTTTATCCATATTTAATTTTGACCATGTTTCGTTTTGACCATATTTCATTTTGACCATGTTTCATTTTGACCATATTTCATTTTGACAATATTTCATTTGGGCTCCAAGCACAAAGTCAGCATCTGAAGGGCCCTCCTCCTTGTGGCCCTTCAGATGCAGACTGATGGACACTTCAGAGCTGCAGTCCCCCAAGAAGCTGCTGCCAGAAATGAGAACATTCACACCAAATCAAGGGAATATTTTTACATTTGATGAGTTTCAAGGCCGGCTGCTAAAATAGTTTTCCTTGTGTTGTCTATTTTTAAACACACAAGGCTATAAAAAAAACCAAAATGATTAAAGTCATCATTATTTTACTCTACAGCTGCAGTAACCAATGTCGCCAGTAGGGGCAGTGACGGCCTTTTCAAACTTTGAAGGTGCATGAAGACAGATGAGGGTGGAACAAAACAATGAAATGTGCTCCTATTTAAGAAAAATAAAACATAAAAAAAAAATATATAATAATATATATATATATACAAAATGATATATATAAAAAATAATATAAGAATATTACATATATAAAATAATATATATACTAAAATAATATAATATTAATATATATAAAAAATAATATATACAAAGACTAGATAGTGCAGAGGTGTCAAAGTGGTTTTCACTGGGGGCCACATTTCAGTTACGTTTGGCCCTATAGGGCCGCTTCTAACAGTGAATACTGTTATTACACCATTTTTAAATGCATTTTATTAGTAGTTTTTTTTTCAAACTAAAATAAATACAAAAATATGGTAAGTTGCAATAATTTTAACCTCAAAATGTAGTGTATAATACTCTAAATGGAAAAACAGTACTGCTGTTTTTATGTTACGAAAAAAAGGCAGCTCAGTTGTTAGATTTTACTGTAAAATTTACATTTATTTAAAATTAAAAAAATGATCAGATTTTCCCGAAATTCCCACATTTTTGGGAAATTCCCATTGAAATGAATGGGACATTCTTCAAAGTTTCACAATTCCCACATTTTTCATCTGATTGAAACTGTTCCAACTTCAAAATATTCAGCCTGTTCAGGAATTGTGTGCTCTACTTCAACAATTCTAAAAAAATTTCCCGGATTTCCCATGATTCCTTTTTTCTTCTTCTTCATTTTCCCCATTAAAAATGAATTGTCCATTTTTCAAACTTCCACAATTCCCACATTCTTCAACTTATTAACCCGGATTTCCCATAATTATTATTATTTTTTCTTTCTTTTTTTCTTTTTTTCTTTCTCCCCTTTTAAAATGAACTGTCCATTTTTCAAACTTCCACAATTCCCAAGTTGTTCGACCCATTCAAAGCATTCCACCTTCAACACATCAACTTTTTCACTTTCAACAAATTTCCAGGAATTCCTGTTTTTTTCCTAACCCTTTTTCCAGCCTTTTTCGTTTGACTAATCCTTTTATTTTTATTTTTTTTCCATCCCATTTCAACTGTTCCACCGTCAAAACATTTTTCTTATTCAGGACAAAATTGGTTTTCTAAAAAAAAATTCCAGGATTTCAGTTCAACTCCAGCATTGGATTCCTCCAGGAAACACCTCATCTAGTTATTATTATTATTTATTTCTATTATCATCTAGTTACTATTAGTATTTATTTATATTATCATCTAGTTACTATTAGTATTTATTTATTTTATCATCTAGTTATTATTAGTATTTATTTCTATTATCATCTAGTTACTATTAGTATTTATTTATATTATCATGTAGTTATTATTAGTATTTATTTATATTATCATCTAGTTACTATTAGTATTTATTTATATTATCATCTAGTTATTATTAGTATTTATTTCTATTTTCATCTAGTTACTATTAGTATTTATTTATATTATCATCTAGTTATTATTAGTATTTATTTCTATTATCATCAAGTTACTATTAGTATTTATTATATTATCATCTAGTTACTATTAGTATTTATTTATTTTATCATCTAGTTATTATTAGTATTTATTTCTATTATCATCTAGTTACTATTAGTATTTATTTATATTATCATCTAGTTACTATTAGTATTTATTTATTTTATCATCTAGTTATTAATAGTATTTATTTCTACTATCATCTAGTTACTATTAGTATTTATTTATATTATCATCTAGTTATTATTAGTATTTATTTCTATTATCATCTAGTTACTATTAGTATTTATTTATTTTATCATCTAGTTATTATTAGTATTTATTTATTTTATCATCTAGTTATTATTAGTATTTATTTATATCATCATCTAGTTAATATTAGTATTTATTTCTATTATCATCTAGTTATTATTAGTATTTATTTCTATTATCATCTAGTTATTATTAGTATTTATTTCTATTATCATCTAGTTACTATTAGTATTTATTTCTATTATCATCTAGTTACTTTTAGTATTTATTTATTTTATCATCTAGTTATTATTAGTATTTATTTCTATTATCATCTAGTTACTATTAGTATTTATTTATATTATCATCTAGTTACTATTAGTATTTATTTATTTTATCATCTAGTTATTATTAGTATTTATTTATATTATCATCTAGTTACTATTAGTATTTATTTATTTTATCATCTAGTTATTATTAGTATTTATTTCTATTATCATCTAGTTATTATTAGTATTTATTTCTATTATCATCTAGTTACTATTAGTATTTATTTATTTTATCATCTAGTTATTATTAGTATTTATTTCTATTATCATCTAGTTACTATTACTATTTATTTATATTATCATCTAGTTATTATTAGTATTTATTTCTATTATCATCTAGTTACTATTAGTATTTATTTATACTATCATCCAGTTATTATTAGTATTTATTTATATTATCATCTAGTTACTATTAGTATTTATTTCTATTATCATCTAGTTACTTTTAGTATTTATTTATTTTATCATCTAGTTATTATTAGTGTTTATTTCTATTATCATCTAGTTACTATTAGTATTTATTTCCATTTTAAAAAAATGCTTTGAATGTATCATATATTTTTGCATAAAAAGTGAACATAATTTGGAGTACAAATATATATATATATTTTCTCCCAAAATAGACAGAAAAATACATTTAGTAAGCAAAGTGACTTTATTGGTGCATATTATTTCCAGGGCCAAATAAAATAAAGCGGCGGGCCACATCCGGCCCCCAGGGGCCTTGACTCTGACACCCACGTGACGTTTGGACGCACTTAACCCAACAATTAAGAGATATTCCCGTCCTCGTTACACGCACACGAGAAATATCCTTTAATTGTAAGGTCACGTGGGTCCTTTCCCCCTCCCTCCCCCTCCCCCCCCGCCGCGTCGTGACGAGAAGAGTGGACGACCATCCATCCCGACGTCCGTCCGTCCGTCACGCGGGAACGTGCGTGCGTGCGCGCGCGTGTCTTGGACTTCTCCCTCCTCTGCTGCAACTTCTGCAAAAAGTAAACATTCCACGCGTGTTCCCCCCCCCCTCTCCCCCCTTTTTCCTGCACGGCACGCCCGGTCACGGTTAGTACGATCATTGCCGGTGGGTGCTTTTTTTTTTTTTTTTTATAGTTGTTGTTGTCCTCACGTGTCATCCTCATCATCATCATCATCAGCATCATCATCATCATCACGTCGCGCGTCCTCCTCCATCACCTCGCGCGGTCTTTCCCGCGTGGGCTCGCCGGCACACGAGCGGCATCGGCGGCGTCGCTCTCGGTACTCGCTGCAGTCACGTGACCCGTAACTGCTTTTTGGTCATCTGCGGGGAGCGCGCTCCTCCTCCTCCTCCTCCTCCTCCTCCTAGTCCTCCTCCTCCTCCTCCTCCTCATCCTCCAGCATCTTCCTCCTCTGCCGGTGGAGGGCGGGAGTCTCTCACGTCCTTCCTCTCGCTCCTGCATCCTCATCCTCCTCATCCTCCCAAAGTCTAATCCTCTCTGGAGCGCCTTTTTTTTTTTTAAATTTCCACGGACTATCCAACTCGTCTTCCCTCTTGGAGTGGGAGCGTGTGTGTGTGTGTGTGTGTGTGTGTGTGTGTGCGCGCGCAGGGGGGTGGTGGGTTCCTCCAGTCGGACCACTTGGACTATACCGGACCCGGGACTGGACCTTCTTTCCCCCCCCCCCCCAACCCCCCGTGTTGGCGTGGATGTGGCGCCGCTGCTGCATGATCTCGCCATGGAGCTGCTGCTGGTGTGCGTCTCGCTGTGGGTGTTGCAGTGCAAGCCGGCTGAGGCGGACTCCATCATACACATCGGTAAGCGCAAACATTTCAATAATAATTCCAAAAAAAACAACAACACACACGCACACACACAAAAAAAAGCATTTTGTGCCATTTTTTTTTTTTTTTGCTGTTCGAGTCTCCGGCGTGGAAAAGTTCTTCCCTGCGTCTTTTTTGAGCGAAGTGGTCCGCGAGGCGTCTTTTACGCAGCCGGCAAGCCTCAACTTCCACCGGGACGTGACCGCAATGTCAATGGAGTAGCGCGGCCATGAGAGGAGGAGGACGTCCGTGGACTTTTTGCACATAGAGAACCTCTTTGTGCATTCACACACCCCCACCCCACCTCCCCTCCCAAATAATCAGCGGTGCCCTTAAACCGCGTCCTGTATCATAGACTTGTATTTCTATTCCTATATGGATGCGGTGCTGCAACAGTGTGTCCAGCAGCAGGTGCTCCGTCATCATCTTAGTGCAGCACCGGGACTCCATCCAAGTCCTCCATGTGGGCTGACAGCAGATATATTCAGCAGATATATTCAGCAGATATATTCAGCAGATATATTCTCCCTTTGCCCGGAAAGCTCGCAGGCATGCGCTGATTTATATAGCAAGTCCCTGACAGGCAGGGTGGAGTGTGCATGGAGGGCTTATTCTGCTACCGGTATACCAACATGTATTTGGATTCTTCCCCATACTTTCCTAAATAAAAGGGCACCGCAAAAAAATGTCATTATTGTCTTTATACAAAAAAAAAATGTTAGTGTACATGAAACAAATGTTTATTATTGTCATTTACTCCTAATTAGTCTGCTGACGTATGCAGTAACATATTGTGTCATTTATACGCCTATTATTTTGTACACATTATGAGGGACAAACTGTAAAAAATGGATTATTGATCCACTTGTTCATTTACAGTTAATATCTGCTTATTTAACATGTTCTATCTACACTTCTGTTAAAATGTAATAATCACTTATTTTTCTCTTCTTTGATACTTGACATTAGTTGTGGATGATACCACACATTTAGGTATGGATCCGATACCAAGTAGTTACAGGATCATACATTGGTCAGGGACGTATTTACTGACTTTATAAACATCATATGCATTGTTTTTAAAGATTTTGTTACCATAAAAAATATCGATGTAATCCTAGTACGGGGGTCGGCAACCCGCGGCTCTAGAGCCGCATACGGCTCTTTAGCGCCGCCCTAGTGGCTCTCTGGAGATTTTTCAAAAATGTATGAAGAATGGAAAAGCAAGTCTCTGACAGGCAGGGTGGAGTGTGCATGGAGGGCTTATTCTGCTACCGGTATACCAACATGTATTTGGATTCTTCCCCATACTTTCCTAAATAAAAGGGCACCGCAAAAAAATGTCATTATTGTCTTTATACAAAAAAAAATGTTAGTGTACATGAAACAAATGTTTATTATTGTCATTTACTCCTAATTAGTCTGCTGACGTATGCAGTAACATATTGTGTCATTTATACACCTATTATTTTGTACACATTATGAGGGACAAACTGTAAAAAAATGGATTATTGATCCACTTGTTCATTTACAGTTAATATCTGCTTATCTACACTTCTGTTCAAATGTAATAATCACTTATTTTTCTCTTCTTTGATACTTGACATTAGTTGTGGATGATACCACACATTTAGGTATGGATCCGATACCAAGTAGTTACAGGATCATACATTGGTCAGGGACGTATTTACTGACTTTATAAACATCACATGCATTGTTTTTAAAGATTTTGTTACCATAAAAAATATCGATGTAATCCTAGTACGGGGGTCGGCAACCCGCGGCTCTAGAGCCGCATGCGGCTCTTTAGCGCCGCCCTAGTGGCTCTCTGGAGATTTTTCAAAAATGTATGAAGAATGGAAAAGCAAGTCTCTGACAGGCAGGGTGGAGTGTGCATGGAGGGCTTATTCTGCTACCGGTATACCAACATGTATTTGGATTCTTCCCCATACTTTCCTAAATAAAAGGGCACCACAAAAAAATGTCATTATTGTCTTTATACAAAAAAAAATGTTAGTGTACATGAAACAAATGTTTATTATTGTCATTTACTCCTAATTAGTCTGCTGACGTATGCAGTAACATATTGTGTCATTTATACACCTATTATTTTGTACACATTATGAGGGACAAACTGTAAAAAAATGGATTATTGATCCACTTGTTCATTTACAGTTAATATCTGCTTATTTAACATGTTCTATCTACACTTCTGTTCAAATGTAATAATCACTTATTTTTCTCTCCTTTGATACTTGACATTAGTTGTGGATGATACCACACATTTAGGTATGGATCCGATACCAAGTAGTTACAGGATCATACATTGGTCAGGGACGTATTTACTGACTTTATAAACATCATATGCATTGTTTTTAAAGATTTTGTTACCATAAAAAATATCGATGTAATCCTAGTACGGGGGTCGGCAACCCGCGGCTCTAGAGCCGCATGCGGCTCTTTAGCGCCGCCCTAGTGGCTCTCTGGAGATTTTTCAAAAATGTATGAAGAATGGAAAAGCAAGTCTCTGACAGGCAGGGTGGAGTGTGCATGGAGGGCTTATTCTGCTACCGGTATACCAACATGTATTTGGATTCTTCTCCATACTTTCCTAAATAAAAGGGCCCCGCAAAAAAATGTCATTATTGTCTTTATACAAAAAAAAATGTTAGTGTGCATGAAACAAATGTTTATTATTGTCATTTACTCCTAATTAGTCTGCTGACGTATGCAGTAACATATTGTGTCATTTATACACCTATTATTTTGTACACATTATGAGGGACAAACTGTAAAAAAATGGATTATTGATCCAATTGTTCATTTACAGTTAATATCTGCTTATTTACCATGTTCTATCTACACTTCTGTTAAAATGTAATAATCACTTATTCTTCTCTTCTTTGATACTTGACATTAGTTGTGGATGATACCACACATTTAGGTATGGATCCGATACCAAGTAGTTACAGGATCATACATTGGTCAGGGACGTATTTACTGACTTTATAAACATCATATGCATTGTTTTTAAAGATTTCGTTACCATAAAAAATATCGATGTAATCCTAGTACGGGGGTCGGCAACCCGCGGCTCTAGATGCGGCTCTTTAGCGCCGCCCTAGTGGCTCTCTGGAGATTTTTCAAAAATGTATGAAGAATGGAAAAGCAAGTCTCTGACAGGCAGGGTGGAGTGTGCATGGAGGGCTTATTCTGCTACCGGTATACCAACATGTATTTGGATTCTTCCCCATACTTTCCTAAATAAAAGGGCACCACAAAAAAATGTCATTATTGTCTTTATACAAAAAAAAATGTTAGTGTACATGAAACAAATGTTTATTATTGTCATTTACTCCTAATTTGTCTGCTGACGTATGCAGTAACATATTGTGTCATTTATACACCTATTATTTTGTACACATTATGAGGGACAAACTGTAAAAAAATGGATTATTGATCCACTTGTTCATTTACAGTTAATATCTGCTTATTTAACATGTTCTATCTACACTTCTGTTCAAATGTAATAATCACTTATTTTTCTCTTCTTTGATACTTGACATTAGTTGTGGATGATACCACACATTTAGGGATGGATCCGATACCAAGTAGTTACAGGATCATACATTGGTCAGGGACGTATTTACTGACTTTATAAACATCATATGCATTGTTTTTAAAGATTTTGTTACCATAAAAAATATCGATGTAATCCTAGTACGGGGGTCGGCAACCCGCGGCTCTAGAGCCGCATGCGGCTCTTTAGCGCCGCCCTAGTGGCTCTCTGGAGATTTTTCAAAAATGTATGAAGAATGGAAAAGCAAGTCTCTGACAGGCAGGGTGGAGTGTGCATGGAGGGCTTATTCTGCTACCGGTATACCAACATGTATTTGGATTCTTCCCCATACTTTCCTAAATAAAAGGGCACCACAAAAAAATGTCATTATTGTCTTTATACCAAAAAAAATGTTAGTGTACATGAAACAAATGTTTATTATTGTCATTTACTCCTAATTAGTCTGCTGACGTATGCAGTAACATATTGTGTCATTTATACGCCTATTATTTTGTACACATTATGAGGGACAAACTGTAAAAAATGGATTATTGATCCACTTGTTCATTTACAGTTAATATCTGCTTATTTAACATGTTCTATCTACACTTCTGTTAAAATGTAATAATCACTTATTTTTCTCTTCTTTGATACTTGACATTAGTTGTGGATGATACCACACATTTAGGTATGGATCCGATACCAAGTAGTTACAGGATCATACATTGGTCAGGGACGTATTTACTGACTTTATAAACATCATATGCATTGTTTTTAAAGATTTTGTTACCATAAAAAATATCGATGTAATCCTAGTACGGGGGTCGGCAACCCGCGGCTCTAGAGCCGCATACGGCTCTTTAGCGCCGCCCTAGTGGCTCTCTGGAGATTTTTCAAAAATGTATGAAGAATGGAAAAGCAAGTCTCTGACAGGCAGGGTGGAGTGTGCATGGAGGGCTTATTCTGCTACCGGTATACCAACATGTATTTGGATTCTTCCCCATACTTTCCTAAATAAAAGGGCACCGCAAAAAAATGTCATTATTGTCTTTATACAAAAAAAAATGTTAGTGTACATGAAACAAATGTTTATTATTGTCATTTACTCCTAATTAGTCTGCTGACGTATGCAGTAACATATTGTGTCATTTATACACCTATTATTTTGTACACATTATGAGGGACAAACTGTAAAAAAATGGATTATTGATCCACTTGTTCATTTACAGTTAATATCTGCTTATCTACACTTCTGTTCAAATGTAATAATCACTTATTTTTCTCTTCTTTGATACTTGACATTAGTTGTGGATGATACCACACATTTAGGTATGGATCCGATACCAAGTAGTTACAGGATCATACATTGGTCAGGGACGTATTTACTGACTTTATAAACATCACATGCATTGTTTTTAAAGATTTTGTTACCATAAAAAATATCGATGTAATCCTAGTACGGGGGTCGGCAACCCGCGGCTCTAGAGCCGCATGCGGCTCTTTAGCGCCGCCCTAGTGGCTCTCTGGAGATTTTTCAAAAATGTATGAAGAATGGAAAAGCAAGTCTCTGACAGGCAGGGTGGAGTGTGCATGGAGGGCTTATTCTGCTACCGGTATACCAACATGTATTTGGATTCTTCCCCATACTTTCCTAAATAAAAGGGCACCACAAAAAAATGTCATTATTGTCTTTATACAAAAAAAAATGTTAGTGTACATGAAACAAATGTTTATTATTGTCATTTACTCCTAATTAGTCTGCTGACGTATGCAGTAACATATTGTGTCATTTATACACCTATTATTTTGTACACATTATGAGGGACAAACTGTAAAAAAATGGATTATTGATCCACTTGTTCATTTACAGTTAATATCTGCTTATTTAACATGTTCTATCTACACTTCTGTTAAAATGTAATAATCACTTATTTTTCTCTTCTTTGATACTTGACATTAGTTGTGGATGATACCACACATTTAGGGATGGATCCGATACCAAGTAGTTACAGGATCATACATTGGTCAGGGACGTATTTACTGACTTTATAAACATCATATGCATTGTTTTTAAAGATTTTGTTACCATAAAAAATATCGATGTAATCCTAGTACGGGGGTCGGCAACCCGCGGCTCTAGAGCCGCATGCGGCTCTTTAGCGCCGCCCTAGTGGCTCTCTGGAGATTTTTCAAAAATGTATGAAGAATGGAAAAGCAAGTCTCTGACAGGCAGGGTGGAGTGTGCATGGAGGGCTTATTCTGCTACCGGTATACCAACATGTATTTGGATTCTTCTCCATACTTTCCTAAATAAAAGGGCCCCGCAAAAAAATGTCATTATTGTCTTTATACAAAAAAAAATGTTAGTGTGCATGAAACAAATGTTTATTATTGTCATTTACTCCTAATTAGTCTGCTGACGTATGCAGTAACATATTGTGTCATTTATACACCTATTATTTTGTACACATTATGAGGGACAAACTGTAAAAAAATGGATTATTGATCCAATTGTTCATTTACAGTTAATATCTGCTTATTTACCATGTTCTATCTACACTTCTGTTAAAATGTAATAATCACTTATTCTTCTCTTCTTTGATACTTGACATTAGTTGTGGATGATACCACACATTTAGGTATGGATCCGATACCAAGTAGTTACAGGATCATACATTGGTCAGGGACGTATTTACTGACTTTATAAACATCATATGCATTGTTTTTAAAGATTTCGTTACCATAAAAAATATCGATGTAATCCTAGTACGGGGGTCGGCAACCCGCGGCTCTAGATGCGGCTCTTTAGCGCCGCCCTAGTGGCTCTCTGGAGATTTTTCAAAAATGTATGAAGAATGGAAAAGCAAGTCTC
The DNA here is from genome assembly GCF_033978785.1 of Entelurus aequoreus. Lineage (NCBI taxonomy): Eukaryota > Metazoa > Chordata > Actinopteri > Syngnathiformes > Syngnathidae > Entelurus > Entelurus aequoreus. Next base: position 68,751,768 of record NC_084739.1, read on the forward strand.
TGACAGGCAGGGTGGAGTGTGCATGGAGGGCTTATTCTGCTACCGGTATACCAACATGTATTTGGATTCTTCCCCATACTTTCCTAAATAAAAGGGCACCACAAAAAAATGTCATTATTGTCTTTATACAAAAAAAAATGTTAGTGTACATGAAACAAATGTTTATTATTGTCATTTACTCCTAATTTGTCTGCTGACGTATGCAGTAACATATTGTGTCATTTATACACCTATTATTTTGTACACATTATGAGGGACAAACTGTAAAAAAATGGATTATTGATCCACTTGTTCATTTACAGTTAATATCTGCTTATTTAACATGTTCTATCTACACTTCTGTTCAAATGTAATAATCACTTATTTTTCTCTTCTTTGATACTTGACATTAGTTGTGGATGATACCACACATTTAGGGATGGATCCGATACCAAGTAGTTACAGGATCATACATTGGTCAGGGACGTATTTACTGACTTTATAAACATCATATGCATTGTTTTTAAAGATTTTGTTACCATAAAAAATATCGATGTAATCCTAGTACGGGGGTCGGCAACCCGCGGCTCTAGAGCCGCATGCGGCTCTTTAGCGCCGCCCTAGTGGCTCTCTGGAGATTTTTCAAAAATGTATGAAGAATGGAAAAGCAAGTCTCTGACAGGCAGGGTGGAGTGTGCATGGAGGGCTTATTCTGCTACCGGTATACCAACATGTATTTGGATTCTTCCCCATACTTTCCTAAATAAAAGGGCACCGCAAAAAAATGTCATTATTGTCTTTATACAAAAAAAAATGTTAGTGTACATGAAACAAATGTTTATTATTGTCTTTTACTCCTAATTAGTCTGCTGACGTATGCAGTAACATATTGTGTCATTTATACACCTATTATTTTGTACACATTATGAGGGACAAACTGTAAAAAAATGGATTATTGATCCACTTGTTCATTTACAGTTAATATCTGCTTATTTAACATGTTCTATCTACACTTCTGTTCAAATGTAATAATCACTTATTTTTCTCTTCTTTGATACTTGACATTAGTTGTGGATGATACCACACATTTAGGTATGGATCCGATACCAAGTAGTTACAGGATCATACATTGGTCAGGGACGTATTTACTGACTTTATAAACATCATATGCATTGTTTTTAAAGATTTTGTTACCATAAAAAATATCGATGTAATCCTAGTACGGGGGTCGGCAACCCGCGGCTCTAGAGCCGCCCTAGTGGCTCTTTGGAGATTTTTCAAAAATGTATGAAGAATGGAAAAAGATGAGGGGAAAAAAATTATATTTCTTTGTTTTAGTATGGTTTCTGTATGAGGACAAACATGACACACACCTCCCTAATTGTTGTAAAGCACACTGTTTATATTAAACATGCTTCACTGATTCGAGTATTTGGCGAGCGCCGTTTTGTCCTACTTATTTTGGCGGTCCTTGAACTCACCGTATAGTTTGTTTGCATGTATAACTTTCTCCGACTTTCTAGGACGTGTTTTATGCCACTTTTTCTGTCTCATTTTGTCCACCACACTTTTAAGGTTGTGCGTGAGTGCACAAAGGTGAGTTTTGTTGATGTTATTGACTTGTGTGGAGTGCTAATCAGACATATTTGGTCACTGCATGACTGCAAGCTAATCGATGCTAACATGCTATTTAGGCTAGCGATATGTACATATTGCATCATTATGCCTCATTTGTAGCTATATTTGAGCTCATTTAGTTTCCTTTAAGTCCTCTTAATTACATTTATATCTCATGACACATGTAATATGGCTTTTAATTTTTTGCGGCTCCAGACAGATTTGTTTTTGTATTTTTGGTCCAATATGGCTCTTTCAACATTTTGGGTTGCCGACCCCTGTCCTAGTATTATCGACTAGATACCCTCTTGTACTTGGTATCATTACAGTGGATAGTGGTTAGAGTGTCCGCCCTGAGATCGGTAGGTTGGAGTTCAAATCCCAGCCGAGTCATACCAAAGACTATAAAAATGGGACCCATAACCTCCCTGCTTGGCACTCAGCAACAAAGGGTTGGAGTTGGGGGTTAAATCACCAAAATGATTCCCGGGCGCGGCGCCGCTGCTGCCCACTGCTCCCCTTTAGAGTGGCCGCCCTGAGATCGGTAGGTTGGAGTTCAAATCCTAGCCGAGTCATACCAAAGACTATAAAAATGGGACCCATAACCTCCCTGCTTGGCACTCAGCAACAAAGGGTTGGAGTTGGGGGTTAAATCACCAAAATGATTCCCGGGCGCGGCGCCGCTGCTGCCCACTGCTCCCCAAGGGGATGGGACAAATGCAGAGGACAAATTTCACCACATCTAGTGTGTGTGTGACAATCATTGGTACTTTAATCTTAATCTTAAAATGTCAGGTGTAGATCCACCCATGGCGTTTGTTTACATTGTGACGCCGGTGAGCTATTGTGTCCTCCTACGGTGTGTAGTGAAGCATGTTTAGCTATTCCTCCTCCTCCAGTGATAACGCTACTTGTAAGAAGCTTACTTTATTTGTCGCCATGGAGACCAGGATTAGTGATTTAGAAGTAGCTAAAACACTGTGGATGGATGTTAGCCGCTAGCTAGCTAACTAGCTAGCCATGTCTTAAAGCACCTCTTCCTGAGGGTGTTTGGAGCGGTGTGGCTCGGTTGGTAGAGTGGCCGTGCCAGCAACTTGAGGGTTCCGGGTTCGATCTCCGCTTCTGCCAACCTCGTCACTGCCGTTGTGTCCTTGGGCAAGACACTTTACCCACCTGCTCCCAATGCCACCCGCACTGGTTTAAACATGTAACTTAGATATTGGGTTTCACTATGTAAAGCGCTTTGAGTCACTAGAGAAAAGCGCTATATAAATACAATTCACACTACACTTCACTGTTTCAGAGTTTGTCGCTGATCTAGTGACACATGCAGATAATATAATTATAATGGGGGATCACATCTTTATCTTGACTTTTTACACCAAAATGCGTCCATTCTCCCTTTTCTGTCTACACACTGTGTCTGCTTGTAAGTACTCTGTGTGTGTGTGTGCGCTAGGGATGATGTTTGATAAGAAATTATCGAGTTCGAGCCTATTGTCGAATCCTCTTATCGAACCGATTCCTTATCGATTCTCTTATCGAGTCCAGATAGGTTGTTGTATATGGAAAAAAAACACAATATTTGGTTGAACAAAAGCTCACTTTTATTATATAAGAAAATGTTTTGATCTAATAAATAAATACATATTGACTGTTACCCCCCCAAAAAAATTAAATAAAATATATAAATATTGACTGTTGCTACCCAAAGTATATTAAGTGGGATTTTTCATAAAAACAAATATATACAGTAACACAAAAACAACCTGTCTCTGTGATCACTATAGGTGTATAAATAATACTATAGTGTTAAATAAAATCAGTCCCTTGGGCACAAAACTGAAAATAATACAGCTCTCCAAAAAGTGCACTTGTGCTGCTATTTGACATAACTGTTTGTTATGATGCTTTGACATTTTTGCACTTTATTTCTTTATTGAAAGAAAATTCTATGAAGAGAAAAGTTGTTTGCAAATGTGGTTACAATGCTAAAAAATGAAAAGTTAAAGCTAAAAAAAGAAATACACTTTATTGAGTTAACATGATTTATTTATAGGGGGAAAGATGTTATGAGCTAGGGAATATAACAACTACACTACCCAGCATGCAACGGGAGTGACGAGCATGCGCGGTAGCCCCGAAAAGTGTTGTTGCATATCGTCACCCGGCAGCTAAGAATGAGGTTATTATGAGCACGCTGTGAAAGTAAACGTCAAGAACTCAGCCAACACGCCTCGTCTGCATTATTTATAATTAGACAGACAACACATATACAGTGTGATTTTGTAACGTTTACAAGGAAAGAAAAGCAAAAGTTAAAAAAGGGAGATATGTTGTATATATATGTATGTGCTGCGGTTGCTTTAAGAACGTTGCGACAGCTGCCGTAAAGGAGGTGCGTTGCTAGCCTGGTTGCTATGTTTCCGCTTGGTCGTAAAAGTGTTCTTCATGTGTTTGCTCAAATCTCTCAGTAAAGTTATTCATTGGATTATACCTTTTTGTTTTGAACTTTATTACACATTGGAGCGCTTTTTCCCGTCCATTTTTTTTCCTGCTTTCGCTATCTGCGCCTAATGACTGAGCTACGTGACGTCATTTCTTGCGATGTCCCACGGAGCGTTTCTGGTCGGGACGGGATTCGTTCCGAGGGATTCGAATAAAGAACCAACTCTTTTTCTTTACTATAGTGGTCTCGATAACGGGTACCGGTTCTCAAAAAGGGATTCGAGTCCGAGGACTCGGTTCTTTTCTTTTCGAACAACCGGGAAAACCGGTTCAGAGTATCATCCCTAGTGTAAAACCAGCAATTTCACCACGTGACGACGCGCCGTCATGCCTGTTAAAAAAATAAAAAAAATAAAATAAAATATATATATATATATATATATATATATATATATATATATATATATATATATATATATATATATATATATATATATATATATATATATATATATATATATATATATATATATATGGGGAATCGGTACTTTTCAAACAGGGTATAGTACCGTTTTTGATTCATTAGTACCGTGATACTATCAATCAATGTTCAATCAATGTTTATTTATATAGCCCTAAATCACAAGTGTCTCAAAGGGCTGTACAAGCCACAACGACATCCTCGGTACAGAGCCCACATACGGGCAAGGAAAAACTCACCCCAGTGGGACGTCGGTGAATGACTATGAGAAACCTTGGAGAGGACCGCATATGTGGGTAACCCCCCCCCTCTAGGGGAGACCGAAAGCAACGGATGTCAAGTGGGTCTGACATAACATTGTGAAAGTCCAGTCCACAGTGGATCCAACACATCAGCGGGAGTCCAGTCCACAGCGGGGCCAACAGGAAACCATCCCGAGCGGAGACGGGTCAGCAGCGCAGAGATGTCCCCAACCGATGCACAGGCTAGTGGTCCACCCGGGGTCCCGGCTCTGGACAGCCAGCACTTCATCCATGGCCACCGGACCTATGCGACTCCCCCTCGCAAGGGACAGGGGAGAAGAGGAGAGAAGAAAAGAAACGGCAGATCAACTGGTCTAAAAAAGGGGGGGTCTATTTAAAGGCTAGATTATACAAATGAGTTTTAAGATGGGACTTAAATGCTTCTACTGAGGTAGCATCTCTAACTGTTACCGGGAGGGCATTCCAGAGTACTGGAGCCCGAATAGAAAACGCTCTATAGCCCGCAGACTTTTTTTTGGCTCTGGGAATCACTAATAAGCCGGAGTTCTTTGAACGCAGATTTCTTGTCGGGACATATGGTACAATACAATCGGCGAGATAGGCTGGAGCTAAACCGTGTAATATTTTATACGTAAGTAGTAAAACCTTAAAGTCGCATCTTAAGTGCACAGGAAGCCAGTGCAAGTGAGCCAGTATAGGCGTAATATGATCAAACTTTCTTGTTTTTGTCAAAAGTCTAGCAGCCGCATTTTGTACCAACTGTAATCTTTTAATGCTAGACATAGGGAGGCCCGAAAATAATACGTTACAGTAATCGAGACGAGACGTAACGAACGCATGAATAATGATCTCAGCGTCGCTAGTGGACAAGATGGAACGAATTTTAGCGATATTACGGAGATGAAAGAAGGCCGTTTTAGTAACACTCTTAATGTGTGACTCAAACGAGAGAGTTGGGTCGAAGATAATACCCAGATTCTTTACCGAGTCTCCTTGTTTAATTGTTTGGTTGTCAAATGTTAAGGTGGTATTATTAAATAGATGTTGGTGTCTAGCAGGACCGATAATCAGCATTTCCGTTTTCTTAGCGTTGAGTTGCAAAAAGTTAGCGGACATCCATTGTTTAATTTCATTAAGACACGCCTCCAGCTGACTACAGTCCGGCGTGTTGGTCAGCTTTAGGGGCATGTAGAGTTGAGTGTCATCAGCATAACAGTGAAAGCTAACACCGTACTTGCGTATGATGTCACCCAGCGGCAGCATGTAAATACTAAAGACAGAAAGTACTATACTAGTACTGGTATACCGTACAACCCTAGTAGGGATGATAGGGGTGTGTGGCGCGCACACACACACACACACACACACACACACACACACACACACACACACACACACACACACACACACACACACACACACACACACACACACACACACACACACACACACGCGACCCTCTATAACAGGGGTGTCAAACGTACGGCCCGAGGGCCGGATCAGGCCCGTGAACAGGTTTTATCCGGCCCGCGGGATGAGTTTGGTAAGTATAAAAATCAGTCGAAATTTTTGAATGAAAGAAACAGCAGTTCTAAATGTGTCCACTAGATGTCGCAATAGCAATTCTTTGTACCTTTGTAGATGATGCTACATATGTAAAACAATAAAAATAAACCACATGAAGTTAGTGCACCAGTCGAGGAAAATGAGCAAACTACATAAATAACATCCTGTAATTTGATTTTGATATTACTTTTTTATCTTGATAGATTGAAAATTAACACCAATGAGTTGACTGATGATAATTATCACATCATTTATTCAGAAAGTATAAATAACGACGAATAAAGATAGAATACTATTAACCGCAACATGTAAGTCTAAAAAAAAACCCAACAACATTATGATTTGTACATTTTCAGAATGTGCTTGCTCTATTTTCAAACAAAAAAAAACAATCTGAAGTTGTCTTTATTTTTAAGTCATCGTGCCGTGATTTTACCAGTCCGGCCCACTTGGGAGTAGATTTTCCTCCATGTGGCCCCCCATCTAAAATGAGTTTGACACCCCTGCTCTATAACGTACATTTAATTCCCTTATAGACTTAGTGTTGCCATGACGTCGCACATCTGAAGTTCTTGTTTTGAACCTCACAGGTGCCATATTCGAGGAGAACGCGGTGAGGGATGACGAAATATTCCAACTCGCCATTTCGGACCTGGCCCTCAACGACGACATCCTGCAGAGCGAGAAGATCACCCACTCTGTCAAACTGATCGAGCCCAATAACCCCTTCCAGGCCGTGCAGGAAGGTAGGAGCTGCTAATTGTTGTTGTTGTTGTTGGTGGGCACTGGGTGTGTGTCGCACCCCTTTACCTGGAGGGAAGGAAGGAGGTTTTGAAGTCAGAGACGCAGTCAGGAAGGGCGGCGGAAAGGAGTAGTTTCTCTGAAATGAGTGAGGTGCTACAACTGCAGGACAGAAGGAAGGGGGGTTGCATTGAAGGAAGTTGGAGCAAATGGATGCATGGATGTTGAAATGAAAGGAATCAGGAGGGAAAAGAAACCAGAAGGCCAGGGTATTTAGGAAAAAACTAAAACAGGACAAATTGAAGGCAGCGTTGAAGGAAAAAAGGAAGAAAAGCCAACAGGAAGGACTGTAGTGGTCGGAAAACAGAACATTACTCGGAAGGAAAGCAGGTAGGAAGAAAGTGGAATGTCAGGAAGGCAGACAAGATGTTTTTAGGGAACAAAAACAGGACAAATTGAAGGCAGCGTTGAAGGAAGGGAGGAACGCCAACAGGAAGGACTGTAGTGTTCAGAAGACATAATATTACTAAGAAAGCAGGTGGGAAGGAAGTGGGGTGTCAGGAAGGCAGACAAGATGTTTTTAGGGAACAAAAACAGGACAAATTGAAGGCGGCGTTGAAGGAAGGGAGGAACGCCAACAGGAAGGATTGTAGTGTTCAGAAGACATAATATTACTAAGAAAGCAGGTGGGAAGGAAGTGGGGTGTCAGGAAGGCAGACAAGATGTTTTTAGGGAACAAAAACAGGACAAATTGAAGGCAGCGTTGAAGGAAGGGAGGAATGCCAACAGGAAGGATTGTAGTGTTCAGAAGACATAATATTACTAAGAAAGCAGGTGGGAAGGAAGTGGGGTGTCAGGAAGGCAGACAAGATGTTTTTAGGGAACAAAAACAGGACAAATTGAAGGCAGCGTTGAAGGAAGGGAGGAACGCCAACAGGAAGGATTGTAGTGTTCAGAAGACATAATATTACTAAGAAAGCAGATGGGAAGGAAGTGGGGTGTCAGGAAGGCAGACAAGATGTTTTTAGGGAACAAAAACAGGACAAATTGAAGGCGGCGTTGAAGGAAGGAAGGAACGCCAACAGGAAGGATTGTAGTGTTCAGAAGACATAATATTACTAAGAAAGCAGGTGGGAAGGAAGTGGGGTGTCAGGAAGGCAGACAAGATGTTTTTAGGGAACAAAAACAGGACAAATTGAAGGCGGCGTTGAAGGAAGGAAGGAACGCCAACAGGAAGGATTGTAGTGTTCAGAAGACATAATATTACTAAGAAAGCAGGTGGGAAGGAAGTGGGGTGTCAGGAAGGCAGACAAGATGTTTTTAGGGAACAAAAACAGGACAATTTGAAGGCAGCGTTGAAGGAAGGAAGGAACGCCAATAGGATGGATTGTAGTGTTCAGAAGACATAATATTACTAAGAAAGCAGGTGGGGAGGAAGTGGGGTGTCAGGAAGGCAGACAAGATGTTTTTAGGGAACAAAAACAGGACAAATTGAAGGCAGCGTTGAAGGAAGGGAGGAACGCCAACAGGAAGGATTGTAGTGTTCAGAAGACATAATATTACTAAGAAAGCAGATGGGAAGGAAGTGGGGTGTCCGGAAGGCAGACAAGATGTTTTTAGGGAACAAAAACAGGACAAATTGAAGGCAGCGTTGAAGGAAGGAAGGAACGCCAATAGGATGGATTGTAGTGTTCAGAAGACATAATATTACTAAGAAAGCAGGTGGGGAGGAAGTGGGGTGTCATGAAGGCAGACAAGATGTTTTTAGGGAACAAAAACAGGACAAATTGAAGGCAGCGTTGAAGGAAGGGAGGAACGCCAACAGGAAGGATTGTAGTGTTCAGAAGACATAATATTACTAAGAAAGCAGATGGGAAGGAAGTGGGGTGTCAGGAAGGCAGACAAGATGTTTTTAGGGAACAAAAACAGGACAAATTGAAGGCAGCATTGAAGGAAGGAAGGAACGCCAATAGGATGGATTGTAGTGTTCAGAAGACATAATATTACTAAGAAAGCAGGTGGGAAGGAAGTGGGGTGTCAGGAAGGCAGACAAGATGTTTTTATGGAACAAAAACAGGACAAATTGAAGGCAGCGTTGAAGGAAGGGAGGAACGCCAACAGGAAGGATTGTAGTGTTCAGAAGACATAATATTACTAAGAAAGCAGGTGGGAAGGAAGTGGGGTGTCAGGAAGGCAGACAAGATGTTTTTAGGGAACAAAAACAGGACAAATTGAAGGCAGCCTTGAAGGAAGGAAGGAACGCCAATAGGATGGATTGTAGTGTTCAGAAGACATAATATTACAAAGAAAGCAGGTGGGGAGGAAGTGGGGTGTCAGGAAGGCAGACAAGATGTTTTTAGGGAACAAAAACAGGACAAATTGAAGGCAGCGTTGAAGGAAGGGAGGAACGCCAACAGGAAGGATTGTAGTGTTCAGAAGACATAATATTACTAAGAAAGCAGATGGGAAGGAAGTGGGGTGTCAGGAAGGCAGACAAGATGTTTTTAGGGAACAAAAACAGGACAAATTGAAGGCAGCGTTGAAGGAAGGAAGGAACGCCAATAGGATGGATTGTAGTGTTCAGAAGACATAATATTACTAAGAAAGCAGATGGGAAGGAAGTGGGGTGTCAGGACGGCAGACATGATGTTTTTAGGGAACAAAAACAAGACACATTGAAGGTAAGAAGGAAGGAAAGCCAACAGGAAGGACTGTAGTGTTCAGAAGACAGAACATTACTAGGAAGGAAAGCAGGTAGGAAGGAAGTGGGATGTCAGGAAGGCAGACAAGGTGTTTTAGGGAATCAAAACAGGACACATGGAAGGAAGGAAGGAAAGCCAACAGGAAGGACTTAGTGGTCTGAAGACAGAACATTACTAGGAATGAAAGCAGGTAGGAAGGAAGTGGGATGTCAGGAAGGCAGAAAATATGTTTTTAGGGAACAAAACAGGACAAATTGAAGGAAGGAAGGAATAAGGAAAGCCATCAGGAAAGACTGTGGTGGTCAGAAGACAGAATACTAGGAAGGAAAGCAGGTGGGAAGGAAGTGGGATGTCAGGAAGGCAGACGAGATGTTTTCGGAAACAAACACAGGACAAATTGAAGGAAGTAAGGAAAGAAAGCCAACAGGCAGGACTGTGGTGGGCAGAAGACAGAATACTAGGAAGGAAAGCAGGTGGAAAGGAAGTGGGGTGTCAGGAAGGCAGACAAAATGTTTTTAGGGAACAAAAACAAGACACATTGAAGGAAGGAAGGAAAGCCAACATGAAGGACAGTAGTGGCCAGAAGACAGAATATTACTAGGAAGGAAAGCAGGTAGGAAGGAAGTGGGATGTCAGGAAGGCAGAAAATATGTTTTTAGGGAACAAAAACAGGACAAATTGAAGGAAGGAAGGTATAAGGAAAGCCAACCGGAAGGACTGTAGTGGTCAGAAGACAGAATATTACTAGGAAGGAAAGCAGGTGGGAAGGAAGTGGGATGTCAGGAAGGCAGACGAGATGTTTTCGGAAACAAACACAGGACAAATTGAAGGAAGTAAGGAAAGAAAGCCAACAGGCAGGACTGTGGTGGGCAGAAGACAGAATATTACTAGGAAGGAAAGCAGGTGGGAAGGAAGTGGGATGTCAGGAAGGCAGACAAAATGTTGTAGGGAACAAAAACAGGACAAATTGAAGGAAGGAAGGTAGGAAGGAGAAACAACAGGAATGACAGTAGTGGTCAGAAGACAGAATATTACTAGGAAGGAAAGCAGGTGGGAAGGAAGTGGGATGTCAGGAAGGCAGACAAGGTGTTTTACGGGACAAAAACAGGACAAGTTGAAGGATAATTTGTGAAAATAAGGACGATTGAAAGCCAAGAATGAAGGAACTGAAGGATGGGAAAGAAGAGTGACAGAAGTAGGAAGGAAGGAGGATGCAAGGAAGGAATGGAGAGGGGGAAAGAAAGATGAACAAAACAATATGAAGGAAGGAAGGAAGGAAGGAAGGAAGGAAGGAAGGAAGGAAGGAAGGACGTGAAGAACGGTAGGGAGAAGGAAGGCGGGTGTGATTAAAGAAGGAAGGAACAGGGGGTGAAGGAACGCAGGAAGGCAGTAAACATGACGGTTGTAAGATGGGAGGATGAGAAGAAGGAGGGTGATGGAGGGATGGAGAGATGGAGAGATGGAGAGATGGAGAGATGGAAAGATGGAGAGATGGAGAGATGGAGAGATGGAGAGATGAGAGATGGAGAGATGGAGAGATGAGAGATGGAGAGATGGAAAGATGGAGAGATGGTGAGATGGAGAGATGGAGAGAAGGAGAGATGGAGAGATGGAGAGATGGAGAGATGAGAGATGGAGAGATGGAGAGATGAGAGATGGAGAGATGGAGAGATGGAGAGATGGAGAGATGGTGTGTGGCTTGAATGAATGAAAGATGGAAGGAAGGAGAGCAGACGTTGCTGTCAGAGATGCTGAGGTGTCTTCTGCCAACTCACAGCTAGGTGGCAGCAGAGAGTCAGGTGGACACATTTCACACATGAAGAAGACGTATGAGAACATTTCACACATGAAGAAGACGCATGAGAACATTTCACACATGAAGAAGACGCATGAGAACATTTCACACATGAAGAAGACGTATGAGAACATTTCACACATGAAGAAGACGCATGAGAACATTTCACACATGAAGAAGACGCATGAGAACATTTCACACATGAAGAAGACGTATGACAACATTTCACACATGAAGAAGACGCATGAGAACATTTCACACATGAAGAAGACGTATGAGAACATTTCACACATGAAGAAGACGTAGGAGAACATTTCACTCATGAAGAAGACGTGTGAGAACATTTCACACATGAAGAAGACGTAGGAGAACATTTCACACATGAAAAAGACGTGTGAGAACATTTCACACATGAAGAAGACGTATGAGAACATTTCACACATGAAGAAGACGTATGAGAACATTTCACACATGAAGAAGACGTATTAGAACATTTCACACATGAAGAAGACGTAGGAGAACATTTCACACATGAAGAAGACGTATGAGAACATTTCACACATGAAGAAGACGTATAAGAACATTTCACACATGAAGAAGACGTATGAGAACATTTCACACATGAAGAAGACGCATGAGAACATTTCACACATGAAGAAGACGCATGAGAACATTTCACACATGAAGAAGACGCATGAGAACATTTCACACATGAAGAAGACGTATGAGAATATTTCACATATGAAGAAGACGTAGGAGAACATTTCACTCATGAAGAAGATGTGTGAGAACATTTCACACATGAAAAAGACGTAGGAGAACATTTCACACATGAAAAAGACGTAGGAGAACATTTCACTCATGAAGAAGACGTATGAGAACATTTCACACATGAAGAAGACGTATGAGAACATTTCACACATGAAGAAGACGCATGAGAACATTTCACACATGAAGAAGACGTATGAGAACATTTCACACATGAAGAAGACGTATGAGAACATTTCACACATGAAGAAGACGCATGAGAACATTTCACACATGAAGAAGACGCATGAGAACATTTCACACATGAAGAAGACGTAGGAGAACATTTCACACATGAAGAAGACGTATGAGAACATTTCACACATGAAGAAGACGTATGAGAACATTTCACACATGAAGACGTATGAGAACATTTCACACATGAAGAAGACGTATGAGAACATTTCACACATGAAGAAGACGTATGACAACATTTCACACATGAAGAAGACGCATGAGAACATTTCACACATGAATAAGACGCATGAGAACATTTCACACATGAAGAAGACGTATGAGAACATTTCACACATGAAGAAGACCTAGGAGAACATTTCACTCATGAAGAAGACGTGTGAGAACATTTCACACATGAAGAAGACGTAGGAGAACATTTCACACATGAAAAAGACGTGTGAGAACATTTCACACATGAAGAAGACGTATGAGAACATTTCACACATGAAGAAGACGTATGAGAACATTTCACACATGAAGAAGACGTATGAGAACATTTCACACATGAAGAAGACGTAGGAGAACATTTCACACATGAAGAAGACGTATGAGAACATTTCACACATGAAGAAGACGTATAAGAACATTTCACACATGAAGAAGACGTATGAGAACATTTCACACATGAAGAAGACGCATGAGAACATTTCACACATGAAGAAGACGTATGAGAACATTTCACACATGAAGAAGACGTATGAGAACATTTCACACATGAAGAAGACGCATGAGAACATTTCACACATGAAGAAGACGCATGAGAACATTTCACACATGAAGAAGACGCATGAGAACATTTCACACATGAAGAAGACGTAGGAGAACATTTCACACATGAAGAAGACGTATGAGAACATTTCACACATGAAGAAGACGTATGAGAACATTTCACACATGAAGACGTAGGAGAACATTTCACTCATGAAGAAGACGTATGAGAACATTTCACACATGAAGAAGACGTATGAGAACATTTCACACATGAAGAAGACGCATGAGAACATTTCACACATGAATAAGACGCATGAGAACATTTCACACATGAAGAAGACGTATGAGAACATTTCACACATGAAGAAGACGTAGGAGAACATTTCACACATGAAAAAGACGTGTGAGAACATTTCACACATGAAGAAGACGTATGAAAACATTTCACACATGAAGAAGACGTATGCGAACATTTCACACATGAAGAAGACGTATGAGAACATTTCACACATGAAGAAGACATATGAGAACATTTCACACATGAAGAAGACGTATGAGAACAATTCACACATGAAGAAGACGTAGGAGAACATTTCACTCATGAAGAAGACGTATGAGAACATTTCACACATGAAGAAGACGTATGAGAACATTTCACACATGAAGAAGACGCATGAGAACATTTCACACATGAAGAAGACGCATGAGAACATTTCACACATGAAGAAGACGCATGAGAACATTTCACACATGAAGAAGACGTAGGAGAACATTTCACTCATGAAGAAGACGTATGAGAACATTTCACACATGAAGAAGACGTATGAGAACATTTCACACATGAAGAAGACGTATGAGAACATTTCACACATGAATAAGACGTATGAGAACATTTCACTCATGAATAAGACGTATGAGAACATTTCACACATGAAGAAGACGTATGAGAACATTTCACACATGAAGAAGACGTATGAGAACATTTCACACATGAAGAAGACGTATGAGAACATTTCACACATGAAGAAGACGTAGGAGAACATTTCACTCATGAAGAAGATGTATGAGAACATTTCACACATGAAGAAGACGTATGAGAACATTTCACACATGAAGAAGACGTAGGAGAACATTTCACACATGAAAAAGACGTATGAGAACATTTCACACATGAATTAGACGTATGAGAACATTTCACACATGAAGAAGACGTATGAGAACATTTCACACATGAAGAAGACGCATGAGAACATTTCACACATGAAGAAGACGTATGAGAACATTTCACACATGAATAAGACGTATGAGAACATTTCACACATGAATAAGACATATGAGAACATTTCACACATGAAGAAGACGTATGACAACATTTCACACATGAATAAGACGTATGAGAACATTTCACACATGAAGAAGACGTATGAGAACATTTCACACATGAATAAGACGTATGAGAACATTTCACACATGAAGAAGACGTAGGAGAACATTTCACTCATGAAGAAGACGTATGAGAACATTTCACACATGAAGAAGACGTATGAGAACATTTCACACATGAAGAAGACGCATGAGAACATTTCACACATGAAGAAGACGTAGGAGAACATTTCACTCATGAAGAAGACGTATGAGAACATTTCACACATGAAGAAGACGTATGAGAACATTTCACACATGAAGAAGACGCATGAGAACATTTCACACATGAAGAAGACGTATGAGAACATTTCACACATGAAGAAGACGTATGAGAACATTTCACACATGAAGAAGACGTATGAGAACATTTCACACATGAAGAAGACGTATGAGAACATTTCACACATGAAGAAGACGTATGAGAACATTTCACACATGAAGAAGACGTAGGAGAACATTTCACTCATGAAGAAGACGTATGAGAACATTTCACACATGAAGAAGACGTATGAGAACATTTCACACATGAAGAAGACGTAGGAGAACATTTCACACATGAAAAAGACGTAGGAGAACATTTCACACATGAATAAGACGTATGAGAACATTTCACACATGAAGAAGACGTATGAGAACATTTCACACATGAAGAAGACGCATGAGAACATTTCACACATGAAGAAGACGTATGAGAACATTTCACACATGAATAAGACGTATGAGAACATTTCACACATGAATAATACATATGGGAACATTTCACACATGAAGAAGACGTATGAGAACATTTCACACATGAATAAGACGTATGAGAACATTTCACACATGAAGAAGACGTATGAGAACATTTCACACATGAAGAAGACGCATGAGAACATTTCACACATGAATAAGACGTATGAGAACATTTCACACATGAATAAGACATATGAGAACATTTCACACATGAAGAAGACGTATGAGAACATTTCACACATGAATAAGACGTATGAGAACATTTCACACATGAAGAAGACGTATGAGAACATTTCACACATGAAGAAGACGCATGAGAACATTTCACACATGAAGAAGACGTATGAGAACATTTCACACATGAAGAAGACGTATGATAGTTTGTTTACGTGTGCTGTGAATGATAACGTTGCTTATAAACTCTCAGTCTAAATGAGTCATTAAAGCTCCAATGGCTGCCAGGGGACCTTCAAAGTCTGCCACTACAGTTTGTCCTTTTTACAGACCTCCGTTGCTCATTGCTATTCATGCTTGTTGCCTCCATTCAGTGTGTCTATCACACCACCTTTGCTGTCACACCACCTTTGCTGTGGCACCACCTTTCTGCTGCACCACCAGGCCACCTGGAGTGGAGAGAAAAGTGGCGGTGGTGAACCGTCTTTGTTTCTCTGAGGACGTCCGCTTTGCTGCAGTTGCAGAAATAACAACAGGAGTAAAAAGTGTCTTTCTTCCCGGGTGAGCGCGCCTATAAGCCCTTCAGCAAGGCACCACACCCCCCTCAAACATGGTGGCCTACGAGCCCTTCAGCAAGGCACCACACCCCCTCAAACATGGTGGCCTACGAGCCCTTCAGCAAGGCACCACACCCCCCTCAAACATGGTGGCCTACGAGCCCTACAGCAAGGCACCACACCCCCCTCAAACATGGTGGCCTATAAGCCCTTCAGCAAGGCACCACACCCCCCTCAAACATGGTGGCCTACGAGCCCTTCAGCAAGGCACCACACCCCCCTCAAACATGGTGGCCTACGAGCCCTACAGCAAGGCACCACACCCCCCTCAAACATGGTGGCCTATAAGCCCTTCAGCAAGGCACCACACCCCCCTCAAACATGGTGGCCTATAAGCCCTTCAGCAAGGCACCACACCCCCCTCAAACATTGTGGCCTATGAGCCCTGCAGCAAGGCACCACACGCCCCTCAAACATGGTGGCCTACGAGCCCTTCAGCAAGGCACCACACCCCCCTCAAACATGGTGGCCTATGAGCCCTGCAGCAAGGCACCACACCCCCCTCAAACATGGTGGCCTTCGAGCCCTGCAGCAAGGCACCACACCCCCCTCAAACATGGTGGCCTATGAGCCCTGCAGCAAGGCACCACACCCCCCTCAAACATGGTGGCCTTCGAGCCCTGCAGCAAGGCACCACACCCCCCTCAAACATGGTGGCCTTCGAGCCCTGCAGCAAGGCACCACACCCCCCTCAAACATGGTGGCCTACGAGCCCTTCAGCAAGGCACCACACCCCCCTCAAACATGGTGGACAGGCTGTGCAGAGAAGACACGGCCATGTCAATATGTTGCTCTTCCAGCACGTTAGGCCCAAAACCAGATGGTATTTCTTTAATCTGTGGAACGCTCTCCCTGACCACCTGAGGGCACCACAGACTGTGGATGCTTTGACAAAAAAAGGCTTAAAAACCCTTTTTTAAAATTTTTATTTTTTTATATATATGTGTGCTAGTTCTAGCTATTAGGCTGTTCTAGTTTTTTTTTTTTTACTATTTATTTTAATTGTTGGGGGCAGCTATTTGTGGTTTTAGCGTTATTATTATTTTTTTGTTTTGTTTTGTTTTTTAACCTCACTTTGAGGTTGTTTTCTCAATGTATAGTGCCTTTACAAATAAAATCTGTTATTATTATTATTGCTATTATTATTAAATCCTACTAAAATCTGCATCTGTCACGTAAGTCCTGGCATCACCGAGCAAAGACCTCCACCAAGGCTCAGGATGCTGAGGCGTTCCTGGTGTGTTCATTGAATACCAACTTCCTGGTGCAGACTACATTTGCTTTTGGGAAATAATGGACGTCTTACAGCACTGAGGGCCGCACACTTAAAAATCAAACCATTTTTGATATTTTTTATTTTAAAAAACCAATACAATATATGTATACAAAAATATACATTTAGGCTTGCACCCAGGCTTGATCCTGGGGACACAAAGGGTTTTGTTCAAAAAAATATTAAACATTTTTTCATTATTTAGTATTATTTTTATTATAATTCAAGTTTTAACATTATATCTGTCAACATAACGCTTTTAAAGATTGAAGTTGTATGCTCTTTTCGTCAAAGAAAACCCAGTTTTTTTATGGAAAAA